>NW_019213491.1:0-22533 GCF_002532875.2 Varroa jacobsoni
AAAGATAGACTGACATGCATAGTAGAACATATGGCCACTAATTTGATGCGAAATTTAGTTGCTACATTAATTTTTATGTTAAGATTGCTACCTTTTAGAAAGGCAACTTAACAACAGAGCACACGAGGGAGGTATGTAGGTTAGTTCTACCATTTGACCATTCGGTTTCAATGCAGGTGTTTTATTTCTATAATGTCTCTCTAAGGCTTTTTAATGGGGTGATACTTGACAATTAGGAATCCTGATGAAAACTTACCTTTATTCTCTCCCTACCGACTCTAGCCGAACCTCGAGAGAGAGCTTGGTTTTGCACGCTCCGTATGTGTATTATCTAGCGGATGTTCCAACTCGGACGTTTGCGCCGTTCTGTCCATTGAAGCGGTGAGTTTTCCTATTTTGCTTTACCTTAGTATAAATATCATTATAAAGCGTTATACGAAAGTTACAGTCTGATAAAAGGGTCGTGTGTTGGTTAGTGGGATCTGTCTGCCTGTCCATCTGACAATGGAGTCTATGTTCGATTGACGTACGTCTACTAAACGTCGTTCAGTGCACACAAACAAAAAAAAAAAACACCATTGAGATGTCGGCTGAATGTCGAAATTGCTGCATTTTCACGTTACAAAACGATTTTGCGCCGATTTATCGACACGCAGAAAAAAAACATTGTGTTTATTTCAAGTGTGACGTACCGGCTCACTTCAGGCGAACCGTTCAGGAATGATTATATAGGAATCACTGCGTAAATAGGTTCCTGCGACAAAAGTCTGAGTTCTCACTATTCTCAGTATTCGAGCTTTGCAAAACGTATCGTCCTAAAATTTCACCTGTCCCTTCTTCTAGCGTCACTTTACGTCTGAGACATTTACGCCATCTGTTGTTCAGGTCTATTGACAATACCAGTTAAGTGAAGAACTGTACGCTGTCTATTTGCGAACGAAGATTATCCAGTTAACGCGATATATATTAACTCTGGCTGCTAATTCAATTGTTAGATTTGTAAAGGGACGTCTCTGATCGACGATCCACAGCCCGTACCGCCTCGGAGTGCTTGCAGAATGCTGAACTGTAAGCCTCATTGAACGAAAATTTCAAACCCAATTGTCTACTGACAATCTACCAATCAGTCGGAAGTAACCCGGCAAATAATTTGAAATTATCTTCACATTATGAGAAGGATACAGATAACAGAGGGTTAGGTTTTACCATCAACTAAGCAAACATAAATATGGTACTGCAGCTCACTCATCTTACCAGTTCAGTTAAAAAAAAAAAAAAAGACGATTTTCCGTGAATCAACGCTAGTGATGTGAATTTTCTGGCGCAATCTAAAGCAGGACACATTATCCTGAATAGGGGAAATATTCAAAAATTAATGATTATTTTTACGTGTTTGGTAATGCACGAAGAAAGTTATTTTTTTTCTTAAATGATTGTTGTTGAGTGAAGATTAATTAATCTACCTACAATGAAGAAAGTTGACAAATCAAGGAAGCCGCGAAGTAAATTTGCTTCGTAGCAACGCTGGCTCTCACATAGCTTCGGGCGTGGTAAACCATCTTATAATTGGGTTGACAATTCTCTACCATGCGAATTATTTGCCGGAGTTGGGTTCTTCAAATTGGTAATTAGTTAGGTCGATGGAAAATCTGTTGGGCGCGAAACGGTTATCGGACGCTGAGAAAGCCGTAGAGTGGGCTTCTAATTATTTCAGCTTAAACAGCCGAGAGCCGTAACCATAGAGAGTCACCTAGCTGCCCGATAAATGGTAAAGAGCCGCAAATTATAATTAGAAGTACCTTGACGATTGATATCTTACCATAATTTTAGAAATTCAAGCTGAGCATTGCCTAAATCATCTCATTATATACGGCGAAACAATTTTCCGCGTAGTAATTTGTATTTGCAAACGAACCCTACATACATATACAAATAGAGAGATTATTTGTGATTTCAAAAATTCTAACAATCAGCCCTAAGTTGTTTTCATTCTATTTGATTACAAGTACGAGTGTTTCTTATTCGTAAAAGGTTGAAGTCTATGGCATCCACTCTATATATATATATATATATATATATATATATATATATATATAGGAGTTAAGATAGATTTTTTTTGAGAATTTTCATTTTATATTGTATAATATACATGCACAGGTTATACGTAGGTTGTTTATCGTCTTGTCAACCCATCAAGAGACTTTTCCGGCATTTGTATAATCTGCAGGAACTGACGTCCTGAATCTAACTCAATAGAAACCACTAGAATATTTCGTTTTAATAATAATTTAAGAAATTGTGCTTACGTCACCAACACGTCACGTAACTAACGATGTGATTCAACAAATCAGTCGTACGATATTATCGGATATGTGTTAATGCGTCGAACTTACAAGTTCTTTTCGTTACTCATGTGATCGTGATAATAACAGCGATCGCTAGGTTGGACCTTTAAACCTAGGACAAATCGATTGTTACTTCTGGTTAACTTTTTTTGTACGTATTGTAGTCTGTGTATAAACTGAAAACGTTATTATGTTGATGAATTTACGTCACTTTATGCAAGTTAATAGAATATTTGTTTATCAATTATCAGAAACTTTTGTTCTCAAAAACTCGCGGCACAGACAGAGTGTACACCATAGAAGTACCTGAAATGATCGATCACAAAAAAAAATAACGATCACATTTATTCTGTGTTATAGTGGAACTGTTTTACCTTAACAAAAAGGTAAGAAAGTTTAGAAATTAGCTATTTGGTTATTAGCATTTGGTTTTGATTGGTGTTATCAGCAATATTAGCGGAAGTGCCTTTCGTCAGCACGGCCTTACTATCATCATGAAGAAATCTGTCATTGCTTATGAGCCTTCCCGATATCATTCGTATTGCCAGACAAACGTCTTCTGTTAATTCTATCATCAAAATCTATTCTGTTAATTATTTTTTGTTAAGTTTCCTAGAAAGTAGTCGAATGTTGTTGATAGCATCAATAGTGTGTAATCAATCAGCCATCCCGTAAAGATGTAAAAACAGCAATACCCGTTATGCTGGTCAAGAACAGGCCTGCAGACTTCAATGTTGATAGTTGCAGTGTCAGCAGCGTTTGCACAAGCTGTGGTAATATCTGTAGATATATGGTACAGGCCGTAATCGGCAACCTGTGAAGACCTCTGAAATGATGACGGCTTATATCGGTCGGGACGGGGAAACACTCTTCAGTGTGATGTCTCAATGGTGTGGTTATCCTGATCGCTCTGCGTACCCTAGAACGGGTCGGACCGTTTCTTCCTAGCTCATTGCGATAGCGTTTTGTATCAGACTTCACGGGCGCGAGATGAGCCAGTTTATGATAGTGATGCATATTACAGATGAAACAATAATATATAGTACATATATATTATATAGGAGCCGTGAGGGTTGAAGTGAATAATGTTGGAATAAATGGCACACTTACTGTTGCTATGATAACGTAAGACCTCAGAAATGGATGGAAGTTCGATAGAAATCTACACGGCCTGGAGAAGGGCGGTGATTTCAATTTAGGTCATCTGAATTACCGTCATAGTACTTAGAGCACAATCAAAAGTGGTACTAGTTTAGCTACCATAAGTAATTATACATAGATCTAGAGCTTGCTTCAAGCAAAAGTGTCTCGTTCTAAAACATTTCAATAAATACTTATATATGCAATAATGATCACTTGTTCAATATATGATGACACCTACTTTCATTTGATTTGCAGTTGCCCCTCGATACAAGCACAGCAAATTCAGTCATCAATCATGTCGATGTCAATAATAGGCTCGCGGAACTTGAAGGAAGGGACTCTATCGACAACTTACGATTCAACTTAAGAGCCCTTAATGTACAGTTTGATACACTAGACAAGTTTCGAAAGGTAAATAATTATCTAGACCACTGAAGCGAACGTAAGTTAAAACTGAGAAAATAGGAGCTGTCATTTTTAGCTAAAACGTCTATGTTTTCTAAACACGTCTTAGTTTTAAAGATCTATAATCTTTAATAAGCTCGAAGTTTTCTTTCGACTCGCAGAGTAAACGATGCGAATCGCGCTAGAAAAATAAGTGACCTATCAGTTTTTTAGAAATTGATGGCAGGAAGCGGTTTCGCCCATCCAGGGTTATCAAGGTTCACACAGTAGCCATTTACAATGCCGTGCTGGGAGCATTTATAAATGGGGCAACGTAAAAAAAATTCGTAACAGTGTCGTCTATTCCCTGTACGTCCTGATAATTAGGAAAATATCACTTCTTATCGGAACAAGGGGTATGGCGTTAGAGTCGCTGAAAATAGCTTCAAAACAATTTGGTTAGTTGTTATGCCTTACTTATAGTTCTGCTCGGCTTGCAAGACCAGTGGTAGCTACATAAATCATTAAATGAAAAATTAATTTACGGCGAAAAATCATTTACACTTACTTTACTTATGGCTCATAACTTACTATGTCTAAATATAGTATAACGCTGGTGTATTTAAATACAGATATTCTGATTACGCTATTAGGATCATGTTTCTATTAGGATAGGCGCGATTCGGGGAAACGCTCTACTGCTAAATCAAACTTATCACTAAAATATATATTTTCACACTAATATTAAGACGTAGCAGCCGCACGGTAATTCCCCTCGAATCATGAGCTCGAGCGTACATTACAGACAGTGAAACTAAATTTACAGGAGCATCAAGTCCATCGATATATCGGCGTCTATTTTCTTTGATGGATTCGTTTTTTACTACCGCCATTGCTACCGTCGTGCCATTTAAAATCAGTACTACAACCCCATATCAGCCTCGCCCCAGACCTGCCGACGACGGGCGACGTCACTCGAGCATTCCGTTCGTCGTACTTCCGGCTTCGGTTTATAGTACATTCGTTGAAATGCCTTGTGCTATATATAAAAAATATCCGAGGCTATCGGAATTATGAGTGTGTGCCCCTTGCTCTTGTCTCGGCCAGAGTTGACTTCGAAATGCTTTCGAAACTCGGTCTCACTGGCTGTCTGTCGGCGAAGTGTAATTATCGCTGGTTTCACACCTACGTGCCAGTGCAGTACGCGCAAGAAGTAGAAGAAACAAGGGGCTGGTGAAGAACTGGAAGAGCTCCGATTCGCGGGACTAATGAGTCGCCGTTCTGTAGCTGCCCGGTGTTCGGTCATCCTCGAGACGAAAACTGAGTACGAACCGTGTCCCGGATGTTTGACGGGTGTATATCGACATCTACATCGACTGTAGAATTGGACGGGAGTGCGAGGACACGTTCGACGATTTCTGAAGGGTTGCGAAAAGGGTATAATTATGATAATTGCTGATAGTAACGATAATAATGATAGTAATAAAATGAGTAATCACGGAGGAAACAGATAATTAATAATCGCTATTCCAATGAAACTGTCGGTGGGCGTACGAGCGAGCAGTGCCTATTTCAAGCATGGCCTAATAAAATTTTGTTATAGAGAAATGTGCATCTGCATAGACTTATAGTAACAATGGGTTTAATATGCAATTTATATAGGGGCATTTTGTGCAAATACATTGATTGATTTATTTTTGGACAAATGATTTTCAGAAAACGTCATTTTCGTTTTAGCTATGTGTTTTGTACCGATATCGCGTTAACGGATCGTATATTCCAATGAACTGTTTTCATTTTTTTAGCTTGATCCGTATGAACTATGTTTCATGGTCCTCGTGAAGACTTCTTTATGAAAACCTGATAGAAGGTGATTTTTGGTGAACTGGGGTCACCAGCGCAGTGTAGACAAGACGTTCTTTGAGCAACTGGTTTTACAGCACACTGGGTAAAGCTCGGCCTGCGAGTTTGATCTATGCTCCTCTCTGAAAAAAATTACAAAAATCCTAATGAAACTTCTATTGAAATAAATGTTCGAAATTAATTTGTCTTTTTACCATAGGGTTCATTAGTATAGCGCTATCGAAACCGCATGAAATAGCGTAGGGTAGTAGTAAAATTCTTATAGAAAAAGTACACTGAACTTCTGAATAAAGCGACAAACATACTCGTGTGTAGTGGATGATGTAATTAGGCCTTGGAAGCCTCCGAATAGGTAAAAAAGAACTCACCAATAGAAGTTAGTATTTTTCTATAGGCACTATAGGTAAACAGTCATTTCGAAATTGAACTGGCAATATATACACAGGGTTCAAGCTGCGCGATCCGCTAGACCAGTGTGGGCTTTGTAGATCTAGGGTGTAAACATGATGAATATACTCACATGAACTAAGGTTTTAATCAGTGTGGAAGGAAATAAATTCGTATCTTTGTAGACCGTGAGGAAAAGTTCTTAAAGTTAATATTTATTATAATTAAAAATTTAATTTCTAACTAATAAGAAAAGCAACTTACTGCCTAATAACACTCAATTTTCGATAACCGAATGGTAATTTTAGCTCTATGAAGTATCTGCAATACATAATACACCATTAAACATGGAATAGTCAAACAGGTTTAAATATCTGAAGCATGCTCATCACTGTACAAAAAAACCCACTGGAGGTTAGCTAGTAGCGCTTGAAAAAGCCGCTCGATTGATGCCATTGCCAACATTTGCCGTGCATTAGAAGGCAAATTTTGTCACTGCAAAGGTTTTCAGCGAGGTCTATGTGCTGAAAACCTTATGCCCGTCTCCTAAGAGCATCCTGACGTTAACGAAGCCAGTCTGCATAGCGTAGAACGTTCAAAGCTCAGCTGCTAACGTCAGTCATATTCAGAACGTAGGTGGCTAAATACACGGAGAACGAAACGATTGGGGACTGCTGAAGTGCTTTCGTACACGTACGCTGGGTTCCGAGTCCAAATAGAAATTTTCATTGATAAAGTATTGTGATGAAAGTCGTCGCACAACAGAACCTTACCCGCATCTGAAGTCCCCTCTCTATTTGTCTCCGTTGTTGGCAGTCGATGGCCAGTTTGACATTCGTTTGAATCAGAACGAATGGTTTGCAGGCAGACTATCAGCTGCGAGGATCTGCAACTGCCAGTAGAGGTCTAAGAAGTTCGTGGTAGATTACTAAGAAACCATAGGTAGTTTTTGATATGAATTCTCTTTAATAAACACATAATGTTTGCTAAATATTTAGAATCGGATCGAAAGAGTGAGATACCATCATGTTTCTGTAATTTAACGATGGTACAGTATTGGTAGGACCTGCTGATAGAGTATGCTCCCACTCGATAAGGGCTGGTGTCAACACTCTTGTTCGTTTGCGATAATTAACCTTATCGCAATAAGGCGTAACGATTTAATATCTGCCGACCCGCACGGTCGAAACACCTCAACAAGAAGTTTTATTGCGCATTAAAAGGAGACCCGAGCTAGGATGTATATTGAGCCCAATCCACTGTATGGGTATGCTTATATATTGGGTAGTATCGATGGTATCTAGGGCCAGGTGACTTTGAAGTTATATATTTGAGATAATATGACTTGCACCGGGTCGCTGTCGGCGTCATTTGGAAGCTGAGTTCTGACAAAAAACATCATTAGAATATTTTTATCCAATATGGCAGAAGAGCAAGATTCCTGCAACAATTTATCATCTTTTATAAATTATTACGCTGAAAGCACGAACGTTACCTGAGTGTCAAGAAGCCTTATCGTAAACAGAGACGATCCGAAAGTGGTTTTTGTTCTGCAAACTTCAATGTCAAAGATGTTCATAGGATTATGTACTTTGAGTAAGATCGGCACGACCGTACTTCCATCCGCCAAGCTTTATAAATATGCAATGAAACCGAGCTGCCTTTAAAGAGGCTGATCACGGTGAACAACGGTAGACTGCATACGACAGTGATGTACCACAAAGTTCCACAGTTTTTGGCAAAAAGGCAGTCACGGCTAATCGTCCGCGATGTTTCGGTGTCATTTTTTACTGGGTTGTATAGAAGAAAGCCGTCGATGTTTGATATCGTGACCACCTTACTCGTGATGTATCATGAATGGGCTTTTGCTTATACAACAAAACATCTCTAAAGGCCAGCGAATGTTCGATGATGTTTTTCATTAATTGGATGCTGAGTCGTATGTGGACTTCGTTCTTCTGAGTACTCCATACACGTCGGTCAACGATTTAGATTGAGTACTAGATATATGCATATATTGTATGTACATACATGTGGATGAGTTTGTTTGCGTACTACTGTGTACAAGTACATGTCGGTGCAGGACGTTTATCTAGACACAAATGGCCCCCTGTATAATAACACTTTAACGAGCAATTGAACTCGGCTTGTATAACGGTTGTCATGCTGCTCCGCCTAATCGTTCTTATACCCTAATTCGATAACGAGCAAAATCTATAGCGATAGTCATAGCGTGCATTATTTTTTAGTAACACAATATGACCATTAGTACTATTATTAGCAGGGAATGCATCATGTACCGGAGCGAAAAGCTAGGGAGGGGTATGTTGCTCATGAGGACCTCTCTCAGACCGTTTCAGGCTTAAGCTGCTTGCGTCCGAATATCAACTTTTCACATCAACAGATTCCTCACAGGCTGAGCCGAAGGGCTCTTATAAAGGTCATTGTTATTGTTGTTATTTGAACTGAAATGGCATCGGTTTGTGTGTTGACATCATAGAACTGATGAACTAAGGAGCATTTCCTAAGAGTTTAGAACTATTCTTTAATTATATCATCTATTAATTTATATAATTCAACCCTGGCACTGTAGTTGCAAAATGACGCGATCTTCATGCAAGAGCCGATCAAGTCACACTGTGCTATGTATTTTTCTATAGGTTCTGTATTACACAACCAACGCAAGCTGGCGAAATATAACTACCGTACTGGTCTCACAGCGGTCAACATTTAGGGGTTATCTGGACCCGTGTCGGTCGTCCTTCGGCTCATTTGCAAAAGCCGTTTCTCGATGGAGCGTCAAGACCTTTCGTTATACAATTATTCCACATGAACCAATGTAATCGTTTAAATAGCTTTGTTTCTAGCTTTTTATTTAAACGAAGGGCAAAAAATGCACAATTTTTCAATGTGCTTTGTTTTGTTTTGCTGCATTTTTGTTGGAACTTAGCCTCATAAAGGAAAATAGATTAACTGAAGCCTTCGACCTTCGCTGTCGTCCCGTGCGCTGCGGCAGAAATGTTTTTAGGGCCTATTGTTTCTCGCTATCAGTTTAGGCTCGACTGGTACCTTGTTGTAGCTAAGAGATAATTAACAGACTGTTACCAGGACCCGAAATCGAGAAAAGTTATTAAAAGGTCATTTGCTAACTTAAGCACTGAGATCGGTAAGAATCATGTGTTTGCGACGCCACAATCTGTTAGTTACTAAAAAATATATTGAAATAAAGAAAAATAATTTGACAAATATACCGCTACATATCCACATACTGAACTTTTTTGTATTTCAGCTGAATTATAGCTATACATTTGAACGGCTCATGATTTTGACCTTTTTTTTTTCTTAAATATATGTATATACAACACGTAAATGCAATGCAAATGAGCATTATGCTGCGCTAGTGAAATCGCCAAAAATAACATAGAATTAAAAAAAAACAGCTAAAAATTACATAATTATGCAAATATTATTCAGCAGCTGGGGTTGCTCAGTAACAAAGTTCATTGGCCACTGCCGATTCGATTAATATCGTACAACGCACCACTTCTGTTTTTACCAGCTCTTAATAATTTCTGTGCAAAGATAAACCGTTAATGTTTATACAAAGATATCCTCATCTAATCTGTAGGTTTACATTATGGAGTCATATGAAATATCCTGCGTTCTATACCATATAATACTAAACCTCACACTTCGCACAATGTCCCTGTTAATGCTCAGAAAAAGGATTTTCGTGCTTCTGTTGCGTGCTGTGTTCTGCTGACATCCGCCGTTTGACATCAGTAAATCGCCTACTTTGAATCTGGGTATTATAGTGATTGAGTACACAATAGATCAGACGATGTGAGGGGTCGGTGGCTGGTTTCGCAAGTTCAATATCATCAGCTGAGCGTGAGATGATTACGAGCTTCGCTTAGATGCTTCTGTCCGTATATCGTAGATGACATTGCAAGGACGTCGCAAGCGCCTTGTGTCTCCTTTCAAACTTCTCCAACTTTTTTGCTACTAGCTACAGTGGTATGGTCAGATGTTTTCCTGATCGCCTTCTACCTGGGTACTATATCATTTCGAAGTGCGACCACGCTAGAGGCCTCGACATGGTTGCCCGTGCTGACCGGCTAAGTCGTACCACGGACGAATTGGCAAGCAAAAGCTAAGATAGCAACAATAGCAATGGCCCGTACAGGGACTGTTATTTGGTATAGTGTCAATCTTGGTCCTGCTGAGCTCACAGCGAAGAGTATCGTCGATCCCGAAACAGAAGGTTCCGGCCTCATATTATAGACAGCCCAGATATTTGAGGTTGTTATGTAAATAGACTTATTCTGTTTCTTATAGGTATACTACACACGTACACAAATAGCTAATTGCAGATACGGTTTTTAAACAGAATGGTCAGTTTAACCCGATCTATGTAGCAAAACGGTCTTTACTTGTGTCGTCAATATTATGTACCTATTGAATAAAAACCGCGTTGCACGTACTTCCCCACACACGAAGGTAAAAAGAGGAGATATAAAGTTGCCTCGTGTAAAATAAAACCCCTAAATGAACCACCAATACGGGTGTTTTTGTCGTTCGAGTCAATCGGAATAGATTTCGACTATTACAGCATTTAACAATAGTATTGCTTGCGCCTGATTATGGATATGTACACGTTGATCGATCACAGGATCATGCATTTATACCGACATGCGATATTGTATTGAACCCACACATATATACAGTTACGTTGTCCATATCTTATTATAAACAGGCTGATGTATCTAAAACTATTGTCTACATCACTGCCGTTCGACCACACGTGTGGCATATTACTAGTCGACGACCCCATGAGCTTCTCGTTCTGCTTTTTGATTGTAAAGGGAATTCTGTTTATGTGCGGATAGAAGGGTCAATGGGAATATGTGTGCCTGTTGTTAAGCAGAACACCAGGATAGGGCATTCGGGCTCACGGCGTGCAACGATCGGTCATTCTTCAACATCGTCAACGACTGTTAGATCCCGGGCCGGACAGCCCGTTGTCAAAAAAGAGCGTATTCGACCTTCTTTGACTACAGCGGAGTGGATAGACCGTCTGTGGCTTAGCTGGCAGGCCTAGACCCTGCCCATCCAAGAGATGCTTGCTAGTTCGCCTCGGCCTCGACCTCAGGTTTTCTTCCAGCCTTCAGTAGTTTTCACTGCCGAGGGGGAAGGCGTACAGGATGCGGAGAGCATTGGGTGCTACGCGTTACAGCCGAGTCGATGTACTGGTGCTAAAGGGAAAAACGAGTCTCCGCATCTGTTTTTTTTTTTTTTATAGCAATTGGCTGTACCTTGCTTGGGGGTAAAGATGGAGCTGAACGCCAGGCGCACATCGCGCTAAAAGACTACATGATGTGTAACTCTATCTTTGCCCCCAAGCGATAAGTAACCGATTGCTACATAAAATGAATCACTTCGAGTAACGTCATATGCCTAGTTGGTTTGTCGTGACTTGGAGACGACGGAGGCTGCGGGTTCTACTACGACTCTAATCTGCTTGTCAATTCTTCTAAAAAGATTATTCTTTCTTAAGAAGATTAGCTATTATAATATACGCTAGGCATCTCGTCGATATTAATGAGCTTAAACGTTGTCCAACATTGATGGTTGAAGAAGCTGAACGCTGGCTGGCCGGTATATTACAGATGAAGGTGACATCTCTACTCAGGAGAGGAGATACGGTTAGCCTAAGGGAGTTAGAGAATATTAGATATGTGAGGACGAAGGAGCGAAGAGGCCTTTAAGGGTATCTGCGCAACAATGGACAAATTAACAGAACATAACGGAAACCTTAATCTGCTAACAAAATTACAACTCGTGCCGCTCCTACTATCGGACAGACAAAATTAATCCCAGTTACAAAAACAATAAAGAGAAAATAATAGGAGCTTTCCAGTTCAAGTCATTCTTGGACGCTGATGCTACGAACGGCACTAATATCTAGAATCTTGTACCCCATCAGGATCGTGCATTGCTCGCCGATGCGACACTGCTTGAAAATTGGGTGGGCCGAAAAAAACACGGAAATTAATAAATGTTATGGTAAGCGCAGGAATATCGTTCGACTTGGAGTGAATTTGAAGTGATTAAATGCAGTTATCTTTTGGTATTTGCAGGGTAAGGGTACGTGGACAAGCAGGACCCTCCGAAGGCCATTCATAATACTTTCATTGACTTCATGCAGTCTATTTGTAGGGATGTGGAGATGTCAGTTCACCGAAAAAACAATAATGCTTGTTGATCATCGTTTTCACTGCACTGAACAAACCGGCCTTATGAATGCTATTCGAATTGAAGACGTCCGTTTAATATTCTTTTCATTTTACTGATGGTTCGCGTGAATTGGGGCTGGGTTTTATGCTGGTGTTACTCAAAACGCAAGCGTCATCCAGTCTTCGATTTCATAATCATAAGTTCGCCTCGTTGAACCTTAGGAAAGTAATTCGTATTGCCGAATAGATATTTATGAACTTTGTTGGCTTGTACTCGTACCATCGTTGCAAAAATGGCCACATTTGCCGACAAAATGCTCTCTTGTTCCGATGGCTAGGAGACTCGAAAACAGTGCGTGCTTTCAAAGAAGGCGAATAGATCCATTGGCTGCAGTTTACCGGCGAGCCCAGAAAAGCTAATGAATAAATGATTGACACTCCCTCTTCCCACGAAGATAATTTCGGCAATTTCAGCTGGAGTATTCATGGTTTCAAGCAGGCCCAGTTAGTTAATGCACTAGGAGTCCTAGTTTCGTTTGACGAAAACGCGCGCATTTTGTAAATATGTGTGGCTTGTCATTTATATTATAGACTATACATTGTTTACCTATTTGAAAGCGGCAGTTTAACAATGAAACACGAACATTTCTGCTGAACAATTCGGCTATCACCATTAATCACTATCTATCATACTCTACTGACGATTGAAAGCAATAAAACACAAAGACGTTTTTAACTCAACGAAATTCTATTAAAATTATACGTCAAGTGCAGGTATACGTTGAATGTGATCAAGTATGTCACTGGAAGTTTTTTTTTCAATAACAACTGACAATTGCTTGCTTCTGTTCGAGATCATTTAACTATCCTTTTTAACTTCCCATCGAATGGGCTGGGGCAGAAGGTCAAACACAGAAGACTCAATTTTTAACTAACATTATCAATGACTAAAATCGTGTTCATGCAGCATCCGTGGCACTAATACATTGCGGCTGCAGTACTTAGCTGTCTCTTTGCGGAATAGCTTCTCACAAATGGTTTCGTTCTCACAAATCCCGCATAGACTTTTGTTGGCCAAAGCCAAGACGCAGATTATGGGGCGTATCGGCTAAATGCGCGATGCATTCCTGCATGCTCACACTTGAGCTTCAGTCAGTAACCGTTTCGGGCTTATCGCCAGTTTAGGCTCCTAAAGTCACAATCCATTTTTGTGAGTGCCGCGCCTAATGTCGAGGGGACAGATGGGCGTGGACTTAACGACGAAGTGGACGACTTTATGAGTCAAGCGACACGTACAGAAAAGTGCCCCAGGGGCTCCACCGTATCTACTTACGCGGCTTTGTGCAGTGCTTCGATTCGGAGAACATCCCTGTGGATCGCAATAAGGTTGTGTTATTAACGCTGGGACCTACATAGAACCCTTTGATAACTGCTCGGCTGGCGGCCTGAAGTAGACACGTATCGTAAAACCTTGGGGACTGAAAATCTCTATACTAAGCTACGTGCCTGGCCAGCTTACCTTTGGATTTGAGTTTGGACCGCGTGCTGTTTAAGTTTGAAGAATAAGATTTATCCAACAACAGTAAGAAAGTAGATGGATCACCTAGGTTTTCACACATAATAGGGTTGAAAAGGAAACTTAATTTCATACACTATCTTTTGTATAAGTTACGAGTCAGCAATCTATGCCACATTTGGAACTTGACCCAGGGCACCCTAATCAAGTCGACCTACCAAGATGTCTCGTCTCAAATTTCTCTTTACCTGAATTAAGGTCCATAGGCTCGTGCATTATCGAGAATTACGCACTGGCAGAATATTTATACGCAATCACAACATTAAAGCCTTTACCTTTTGCAAATTATACGGTCGAATTCAGTACAGGTTATTATAAAGCAACGATCATATCATGATTGCTAGTATATCAGTTCTGTAGCGCTAATCCTGTTGCCCCTCCGAGTAGAAAGCACTATAATATATATTGATATGCCTTAGGAAAAAATAGGGCACATTAATGTTCACTTTTCCGACGGCTTTTTTACGTCAGCAGGTTGAAAGGGCCTGCTAAGAAAATTCTCTATTCATTGTCATCCAAAATTTAGATTCTTACATGTTTGAACTTAATCTTGTTTCTTTTTTCCTACAGGTATTTGTCGTCGATTACATCTACTAACTTTTCTGTAAGCAACGCAGAGATAATCTTATCCGTAAGGCACATGACCTATAATAATCGGTCGAGGGATAGTATAAACTCACATTGTGCTCGTATCACGATTAACAGAGATACCCGTTTCTTTACAGTACCTGTCATTTGCTGTTATCATATTTTACCGTAACATTATAAAGAAGTGTTCCCAACTGAGGTACCTGGGCATACACCTTCGATTTTATGGCCAAGATATGGCATGTGAACACAGTGAATTGTATTCAAGGGCGAACCTGTTCATCGTCCGCTGTTGACTCTATTCCTATAGGCGTAGTGGACCAATTTTTTCGCTTGTAGATAAGGCCGCCATTAGGACATTAGTACCGATAGTGGCGACAGCTAGGAAAGCATTAGAGGTTATAGGATTCCAACAGTTTGCATGCAGCCTTAAAGTTCCATCTACATCGTGCATTGTTATGAGCCTACGAAGATACAGCTTAAAATCGTGTTTTGTTTTGAGTACGCTTGTATAACAATTCCATTCACTGAAGACTAAGAAGAGAAATCACTGCGCTGTGAACACGCGCTAGTTGGCCTCCTCAGCGAGCACCAGCGGGGCGGACAATCATCTGTTCGTCCGCATTATGGCCACAATGGCCATGGCCAGTAGTTGTGTCAATACGTGTAGCGAGCGCTTTTGTTGGCAAACTGATTTGTAGCAACGCTTGCATCATGCAGATCAGCGGCATAGCGGTAGAAGTTCCCGCAAGGTATTGTGGGCCCTGCGCATTTCTCGACGTCACGCACCAAACCTGACCAGTGCGGCAGAGCTAAACAACGACTTAATGTAGCATAACAAAAGACTCACTTGATAGGAGGCGATACATTGCTTCTTTGCCAGGTCTTTTATATGACGCAGCTGTGCTAATGTGTTGATGGCGGCTGTTGTCTTACTCCGGCCTTTGTTCCCTGGCCTTGAAAAGAGCCTCTTAAGGTAAGCGACCATAAGAAGGAACTGGAGTGGCAGCCACGCCACTTCAGTGTCAACACTTGAGCAGACATTAAACCTGTGGTCCATCAGTTGCTGATGCTGTTGTTATCGTTGACTTCCTTAGGTTCGCCGTCGTCACTAAAGTTAACAATCACCGTAGAATTCACAGTAAACTGCCAAACCGGGATCTATTGCTGTGCTGTAAACGGGTAACTGGTCCCGCGAGTTGTTCTGACGACGCTCGCTAGACATGAAGACCGACTATGACACTAAACGTAACACATCTGCGATTGTGGATAACGCGTAGTAGTTCGTAGAAGAATAAGCTACCTGTATATAGTACCGAGTGTATAGATATGAGCAGACAGAGTGTTCGGTGGTTGCAACTTGCGATGCAGTAGAGAAGTTGTTAGGACAAGCGGCAGCAATGGTCGCCGATAACGTCAAATGGTCACGAGGGAAAAGCGTGGAAAGTCTCAAGCCGTCGTCCGGATACACTGTATGAAAAGAAGTTGTGCATTCTGTAATAGTAGCGGTTGCGTGAGTCACAGCTGAGCGGAAGAGAAACCCGACTAGCAAACCGAACAAGATAGAGGCTGAAGATGAACCAAATCGAATTAGTTGCCATATGTTATATATGTAAATCAAAACGTCACCTGGGACCAGCACCATCGGTACGAAAATTTACCATATAACAGTTAAATAGAAGGCTGGGTTACGATAAATCTCGGTAGCTGGTTGCTCCCTTTTACATTATCATTGTTAATTAAACGAACGGATCGGTTAATGGCTGGGTTTTGACTGTCAATCATAAGCAGCTGACCATTAGAATTAATTTGACCTACGTCACGAACGCATTTAAAATTACCAGTTCTTCCGGAACTGCTACACCAAAATGGATTATTTTACCAATTGAATAATATTATTATGTTTATTGCTCTTTTTGCCTCTATGTTTTTTTATGCTGTCATTGCGTCAGAGTGCATGGTCCTTGCATCGGCAGAAGAATCAACGCGACGACTCGGGGGCCTGGCTTCAGCTGGATGTCCGCCCGCCGCCGTCACGGTCGAGGCAACGAGCTCAACGCCAATCAACGCCATTACGCTTATCCGTGTCACCAGTGGCATTATTGCCGCCAGCGACTTTTACCAGTGATCAGCACGTTAGGTACTTACTGTAAAAGTAGCGGAAGCTGCGGTGGCGCCAAACACAGCTTGAAGCTGAAACGGCTTACGTTGGAGTACGGAGTTCCGCCGATGAGGTCCGCGCGAATTGCCCGTTCAAATAAATTCGTCTTTCTGTTTTCACGATTCGGTAAGTGGCTGACATAGTAAAAACGATTCAACTTAATTATGGTTACTTAGTTGTGATTAGTTCAATCACACATGTCGAGAAGTTTATGTCAGATAAGTTAGTTAATATTATTAGGCAATTATTTGAACGTATTGTATCATGTTGGGTAAAGACTGCTGCATGCAGTAAAAGATGTTAGTGAGCGTCAAGCGTTGCTTGAGTTGGATCTGTTCATTTTGTAGGTAGAAAATAAAAAAAATAAGTCCGCTGTGTAACATATAGGTAATAAATCATCGTTCCCTAATCGTAATCAGGGCCTACAGTATTTCTTCCATTCGAAAGGTTCAATAGCGCTTAAATGAATCTGGAACAGAGATGTTCCGTTGGCGGCCAGAGGGGCCTTACGCCCTCCGTAAGCTGCCGTAATTACATTGTGCTACGATTCGTCGTAATTTGTGCCTATGCATTATATAAGGATGTGCCTATCAAGAAGCATACGTGCAGGCTTATACGTCACTGTGCTTCTCTATAGATGGCCAGCTTCACTAGATTATCTTACACTGCCGCGTTTGAAGAGAATACTTACTTATTCAACTGAATGGTCTCCTTTACCCGCTCGCGCAAGTTTGCCTCATACCCTGCCTATGGGCCGTGTAACGAAGTCGATTAATTAAAGGTCGTTAAGTGCTTAATAACTTAGTTTTATTATTTATATAGAAAAATGCGTTCCTCCCAATGTTGTTGACTATTCTGATCTTTCTAGAAGCTCTCGGAAGCGCGTTATAGTCAGAAAGTTCAAGTTCAGAACTGAAAAAAGTCAAAGCAGAGAAAAAAATCAAGCTGGCTAAATCCATATTGGGTCAATGATTTATTTAGTGCGTAGAGCTCCATCGATTCAAACCTTGCAGAATTTCGAATTGTCAGTCACGATGTCGGGAATTGTTCATCTCTTTGTATTCGACAAAATAGATGGCTATGTTATAGTGCCAAATCGTAATTAAATTCTATTTAGCATATCTACCTGTACCGCTTTAGGCATCTGGCACAGGAATCTAGCACCTTAGCACCTAGCATCTTAACTGACGCAAAAGAGTCATGTATTCACCTTATCCCTCCACAGACGCTACTTAACTTCACGAAACATTGAATAGGCCCAGGATTCTGCTATGTTGACATGCGCAGATACTATTCTCTAGGAGAAAAGGCGAAGGGGACGCAAAAGCAAAGTTGAAAATTGCGTCCATTCCTCCGTCAAATGATTTCCGTCCTTTCTCCTACTTTGCAGATATAAGCCATCACTTTTATTGATGACTCTAATCAGTTCCGCTTCGTCATTAATTATCACTGTTTTGTTCCTTTTTTTCTTGCAGGAATTGCCCGTTCGGAATGCCACTTGTTAAAAAAGTACCTTAAGCGGGACAATCGACCTAGCACTAGCAGCAATCCAAATCAACAGCAAACCCGATTTTTCGAAGAAGCAACAAGGCCGAGTTTTAGCGGCGGCGGCGGCAGCAGCAGCAGCAGCGGCAGCACATCGAATCTATATACATCGATTAATTCGATAATATGGCGATATGCGACGAATCAAATAGAGACCATGCGAGTCGTGAATTAGAACAATTACTTTTAAACCGCGATAATAACAAAAGCTCGCCTCAAAACTCTCGCCAACAGGTAAGAACTGGGTATTAATCGTAATGGTATCTGGGCATTTAGGTGGCCCGCACGACTATACTTTCACCATTTCGGCCTATCTACCCGCTAATTCGTTACTCTCGACCTTTGTCCTGCCGAAAATAAATAATTTAAAATTTTCTACATACGATAGAGATAATGTAATATGCAAGAAACCAGACGACTACAAGAAACGTAGATAAATACAGAATATTCATGTGTAGTTTTTACTGTGTATGAAATTAAATACTTTTTTTCTTGATGCAGGTCAACTGGGCTATTTTCCTGTTCTGATCCGCGTTTCCCTAATTCAGGGTTGGCTCCAGTTATTATCATCGTCACGTAACGAACCCCCCTGAAGTAAATTTCCGCGCGTTTTCTGTGCCAGCTACAGTGCTTCCACGTATTCATTTCTCTCTGTGCCCATCTGTTCTGTACACGTTCAGCGAGGCTCCGTTGTTTCTTTTCTCGAGCCAGTTGGCATTGTATTCGATATAAGCGTCTCGCAAAGGTCACCGCCTCCTAGGTATCTAGCTGCATTTGGCCAGGCAGTGATAGTCATCATAAGCTTCGATGAACCTCTGCTAGACTTGTAGGTCACGACATCGAGAATTATTGGTTAGGAAGCACAAAGTGAGAAAGATAGTAAAATACCCAGCTCCGGGGTTGTAACGTCTGCAGTATAAAGTGTACAACTCTAGGCAATAGCTCGAATAAAAAGTACGGCGCCATGTCGACGAAATAGTTCGAGGAGCAGATTCTGGCCCCGAACCATTCTGTGACCAACCATTCATTGTTTTCGTCTGCTACTCTTATATTGTCAAGCTATCAACTTACACAGATGGAAAAAAGTAGCTGAAATACTGTCGCAGGTCAGGTTCGCGACCACCTCAATTTCATGTCGAACACATTCCGCTCATTTACATACTTCTCACAAGATTTTCACTAGTGCGTACGTTAGTTATTTACGCCGAATGTGTAGCAAATCACGCAGAGTTTCTTAGGGGCCAGAGCCGACTGGGTCGACCACCATAACCATGGGGGTTGATTTTAATACGTTTGTCCGCACAATATGTTCTGACAGATTGACACAAAACACTGCTAGAATTTCGACACGGTGTACTAAAAATAGTCTGTCAGATCCTACAGGTTTACTATTTTTGTCGCTATACTATATTTGTCGCTAGCATCATATGGCGACTAATATATAAACATATAATATTGAGTTTGAAGGGAAGAGAATTCCGGGTTGCTTAAGTTAATTAGACTTAACCTTGGGGCCATTGGGCCAATTTTACTCGTAATGTAATCACGTATTGGGTTCTAACACCAACGGCAGTAGAAGTAACCGTGGTGGAACAGAATATTATTCATACATTGTGAGTCATATTATCGTTAAAGCTCATGAGGTCCTATAATTGCAAAGCGTAACGTTCCTGTAAGCATCACTGCATACTAATCTGCTATACAACAAATCTTACCTCCTGTTCCACTCGCAGTGAAGCCCTTATTGTGGAAGTACTGGCATCAAAAGCTAAGAAAATAAAAAAAAAAAAAACGCAGCCAAAATTTACTTCACCAAAACTTAGAATGCAAAAAGCCAGATATAAATAGATTTAGTGTTCTTGTCGAAATTAGCTGTCCTTGGTTTTCTATACATAAAAAACTGGGACACTATAGGTCATTTTGCAGAGTACTAATTGGTTTTGTCTTCCATCCTCTCTCTTTACCTCCCTCACTGCGGTTGTCTTTATTTTAATTATTCCAGCAAAATGGTAGTTGCTCAAGTTCCTGCTCCTCGTTCCTTGCGCCACCGTCGGCTTCGATTCCAGCAGCACCTACAGCAGTTGCGCTGGTGTCTCCGCAACTCCAAACCCCCGCCGAATCGCATTCTAGCCCGCACCACGACGGGAAGAGTAGACAAAATCAGCATCAGCATCATCAGCAGCAACAACAACAACAGCAGCAGCAGCAGCAGCAGCAGCAGCACCCTCATCACCGTCAGTATCACGGTGGCAGCAGCAATAGGATGGACCCACCGTCGACACGGAGCCCGACAAATACGCCCGGTCATCGGCGTACACGATACGACTCGGACAATTCGTCGTCATCGGGCGGTTTCTCTTCGTCATCGGGAGCAGCGCGTCGCAAAACTCGTCGTCCGCCCCCCGATGGCGGCTGGGGTTGGATAGTCGTCCTAGCCTCGTTTGCTGTTAATCTGATCTCAGACGGCGTTTCGCTTTCGTTTGGGTTGTTCCTGCCAGATTTGACATCATACTTCGCTGTGGGCAAAGGTCATGCCGCTTGGGTAGCGAGTCTATTCTTATCCATGCCGTTGTTGGCGGGCCCTGTTGCCTCGTGGCTAACTGATCGCTACGGTTGTCGGCGGGTTTGCATTGCCGGTTCATTGCTCGCAGCACTTGGCTTCATTTTTTCCTTTTTTTCTAATTCATTAGCGTTGCTATACGTGACGTTCTCGCTGGCCGGTTTCGGGTTGGCGCTCTGCTACGTGACGTCGATCGTGATTGTGGCATATTACTTTGAGAAAAAGCGGTGTCTGGCTACCGGACTTTCGGTGTGTGGGACAGGAGTCGGCACATTCATCTTTGCCCCTCTAACGTATTTGCTTGTCGAGGTATTCATGTGGCGAGGTACGCTGCTCATATTGGCTGGCTTCTTCCTTAACATGGTCGTGTCGGGAGCTTTGATGCGAGATCTGGACGTTCAAGATGGCGAAGATGGAGACGATGAGAACCATCCAGGTCCGCGTAGCCCCTCACCTACTCGCTGGGGATTCGCGGGTCACCTTGCAGGAGGCCGTCGGATGTGCAGCTCCTTGCTACAGCTGCCTACATACTTGTCGGATGAGTCGCCAAGATTACCGGAACAGGTACGGATACGAAATTTTGAAGGAAGGTAGAAGCAGGAAAAGAACGTGTGGAAATGTTTATAATTCTTCGTTGGAAAAAGGAAAAAAATAATGTATTACTCAGTTTCGTCGTGTGTTGTGGCTCTAGATTGCTATCTGGAGAATTGACAGAACGATTGTTTTGTATGTAAACTTTATGTAAATGTGTTTAAGTTTGAACTAACGTAAAGAGAGACCTCATTTATAAAAACAAAAAATTTTAATTTATTTGTCGATGTATATTTTGAACTTATGATTTCATGTAAGTGTCAATGAGACTTATGCTTCGTAGCAACAGAATCTCAACACTATTCCTGAAATTAGCTTATATTAGACACCACACTCTATTTTCTAACCAATATATGCGCGATTCGCAGGTGCTTACCGAAATGTCATCAAAGGAGAAGGGCCACCTGAGTACACTATTAAAGAAATACCCTAATCTGTGGAATGACGTGCTCAAGAACAATCCGAATGATGATCCCTACCTGACGGTCAAGTCTTCTCCAATGATCAAGACCATCCTTGAAAACCGCACCCTCGAAGAGCTGCCGCCATCATCTCCATCAGCTACACTGGAATCATCATTGGCACGAAATCCCCTAGATCCGGAAAGGACGATCACGTTTACTGACTGGTCCGGATTATCCCTGCTGACTTCACTATTACCCTACTCGGGGGTAACTGACCATACAGAAACACCGCTGTCACCCCGGCAGATTGTTAAGCGCGATGCTAATAATAGCTTATCAGCCGGCGCCGAAAACCACGATAATTCTGTTCCTTTTCTACAAGACGTTCCTCCTGTTGGTGGCAAACGACAAGAGTCGAACAGTTACAATAACAAAGATCAACATCAACACCAGCAACAAGCGAACAACAGCTGCAGTAGTGAGCATGAGGCATTCAACAAGAAGGACACCATCGTGGCGCTCCAAGGAGCGAGCCTAATCGACCGCAGTAGTAGCGCTGGTCGCTATGGCTGCGAAGGCGGTAACGGAACCGCACGGAATAGTTTAGCTTGCGCCACTGCGGCGAGCACCACAAAGAAATCTTCAAGTTTGCGACAACACAGACAGGCGAGCTTCGGGCCTTTGTCCCTGCCAAGGGACCGGGCAAACTCGGCGGCCTATCTGCGCAACTTGAGATTGCAGCGGGGCTCG
>NW_019213491.1:22974-122918 GCF_002532875.2 Varroa jacobsoni
CTTACCTACCGGGGAGCCATGCTCAATATTAAAAGGTAAAAAAAAAAAAAAGAAATTACGTTGATGAAGGTAACACGATGGAATCGTTGTTTGATTTAAATCAGGTGATATAGGCTGTGATTGGACCTTGAGTAGATAGAAAAAAAACCCTGGTATTTTTAGGACTGACCGGTACGAGGGCTGATCATGCACGATTCTGTCGTCCGAAAAATGGTCATATAGGGTATCGTTGTTGAGACATGATAACATACGGAAATGCGGTCGGGTTTAGATTGCTTTTATCTGACATTGTGTTGTATGCGTTTTTAGATACCGTCTCAAGGCTTCTAGCTGCCCGAATATCTACCGAAATTCAATGGCGACTATCAACGAAAGCGAGTCTAGTCCCTGTGAATTCTTCAAGGATCTGAAAGACGTCGTATGCGATATGATGGATGTCAGACTATTAACGAATTTCAAGTGAGTGACAGTATAGTCTTGAGTACAAGTGCCCTTTCAAAAGCAAAAGTCTTTTCCTAGTGTTGCACTCAACTCAAGAGCGCCTTGTTTCATACACAAAACATCGGTCACACACATGACCGACAAATGTAGTATACGAATGCACACGATTGTGTAGTAGTAGGCAGAAAGCCAGTCGCTGGGAAATCGTTTATTTCTTTTTCGCGCTTCGAGTTTCCATCAACAGCGTGGTTGATGTCGCCGCGAGCGTCAGTGGTATAGCGTAATGGGGAACTCCCTCTGCCATAGCTATTACGATTACTATTCCCTTTACTATAATACATTCGTACGTCCGTTTCCTCCGAGTCGTTTCTCCCAGCAGCCTTGATACATTTTCTTCGTCTTTTTTGGTCCGGTTTTCCTTTAATTGTGGCCTCCATTTCCGAAAGTCATCGAACAAATCGTTGCCTTTTCCCCAGAGGACAGCGATCTTCGAAAACACACCTTTTCTGGTACCTAAGATGTGCAACCTTTTCGCCTCTCAGTTACTTTGCCTTCCCTCTATCTCATGCTTTTCATCCCGTTCTTGCTATCGAATATTAGTAGACTGAACAACGCCGGCGAAATATAATAAAATTAAGTATATTTTTGTAATTTTTAAAGCAATTATCTGTAGTGGGAGTATCTAAAGTTCCTTGTACTATAGCATGTAGGAGTTCCACACCTGGTTACAGTCGGCGACTCAACAAGAGTATTGACAGCTTGACAACCCCTCGTACGTGTACTGTCTCTGTTCAACAGGTACGCACTATTCTGCCTGTCAAACTTTCTCCTAAACGCTTGTGTGGACAATCCGTATGTATACATCCCGGATCACGCGGCTTCGCTACCTTCGATCCAGGAAGGGTCCGGGGCATTTATCATCTCAATTGTCGGCGTACTTAACACACTCGGCGTTGTCATCGTCGGCTATGTCGGCGATAAACCCTGGATAGACCCGAGCTTGCTCTATGCCCTTTGCACTATAGTAGCAGGTGCAAGTGTGGCCACAATACCGCTGTTCAGCTCCTATCTTCCGCTGGCTACGGCCTCAGCAATTTACGGGTTCACGATCTCTGCTAACTATACGCTTGTACCAGAGATTGTCGTCAACTTAATATCGCTCGACAACTTTACTGGCGCCTATGGCCTTCTGCTGCTCATCCAGGGCATTGCTGGCCTCATTGGACCGCCAATCGCAGGATGGCTCTATGATATCAGCGGTAAGCGGAACATGATGATCGTAAGAGATGGCAAGAAGGAAAGCACTTGTTTTCGACAGGTCCCTTTAATAGTCAGCTTTAGCCTATCGATGTATCCTGTCAGAGCGTAAAGGGAAAAGCGGCTGTACATAGTTAGCATCTGTATTTTTCTCTTCAACGGATTGGTTTTTTCGTAAACATATCCGTCATAGTGAAAGAATTTCAGCTACCGGCTCTGGTTGTTTGCCCAATACCGCATCATTTAATTTTGGGTAGAAGAAGCCACACGCGACACCATGATTCTTTTTGTGGCTTGTTTTTCCATTCGTCTTCTATTACTGATTTTCTAGCGAACATTTGGCAAACAACAATTGTGAATCATATCGGCTACTGTCGAGGCACCGCTAAGAATTTTCATAAGTTCACTCTAACTTTTTATTTTTTTTTTTTTCTTTATACAGGATCTTATAATACGACCTTCTATATTAGCGGACTGAGCATACTAGCTTCCGGTGTCCTGGTCATTCCTGTGGCACAGACATGGAAATGCGCATGTAAAACCGAGTCAGAAGATGGCTGTGAAAGTGACCTCAAGGACAGTCATAGTGAGCTTCGGGACCCAGAAACGCAATCATGCCTCGGGCGAAAACACGAAGTTCTATCGACCGGACCTCCCCAATCGTCGCGTTCGTCGTCAATCGTAATAAATGGGGTCCCGCTCAATACATCGGTGATCATCAAAAACGGTGCCAATGGCTACGCTACAGGCATCTCCCCTTCACTTCGAAGTCCAGGCAGTCCCTCGAAGGCAAACCAAGTACGATTTAGCTTGAGAAACGATTACGATAATGATGCCGAACTCCGAGCACCTCTAGCGACTCCGGACTCGCCTTAAGATAGGCCATGAGAAGGCTATTTGTAGAATACGACGAAAGTTCCCGCCTTTTACGGCAAAATACGCTTCCAGGAAAATCCAGGTGCACGATGTACTTAGTCCACGAAACGGCGGGGCAGAGCGTTGTCACATCGACGAGAACTTGACAACGTTCTCAGTTTTATTCTGTGATAGAACAACACTACACTTTAAAATAGACTAATATTAAAATACATAAAGGAAACGCTGACGGCGATAATATAATGCTATTAACGATGTAACTAAAAAAAACCTATAATCTATAAAAGAGAGAGAGACAAAAAGTCTGTTTGTCCCACACGAAGTACGTGTGTATGACGGTTGTTGTTAAAGGCAATATTCCGAGGATGAATACCGTCCTAAGATAACTATAATTCCGACTAAATATCAAAACTAGTAATGCACGAAGCAACAAAATATTGTAAACAACAAAAGACACCTATAGATGCATGCAAACACACATACATATATATGACATAAATATATCTAAAAATCATACAACGGAGGGCGGAAAGACACCTAAACTCTAGTCTAATTATAAAAGTAACTATACTGAAGGTGAAGATAAAGGAGTACAGAAACATCTTATTGGGCGGGATGGGGGATTCGGGGGCATAATGATGTGACAGGAGCGGTAGGATTCGTTTCGGTCGGGGAAGAAGAATTGAGCGAGTGAGAAAATCGGACATGCAGATGAAAAGCTAGGCGATGGCGCTGATGATGATGATAACCACGAAGACGACAACATTGAATTGACGGTATCGATGTGAAAATGAAAGTTATAGTAAGTAATGCTAGCACGCAGCTGATGACGCCGTAGCAATTTGATAGTTGGCGTCCTGCCTTACATAGTGCAGCAACGAGACGCAGCTTTGCAGCTATCACAGGATTGTTATTGATATTCTTAACGAAAACGGCAAAGTGTCCTAGGTCGGTTCGTGATAATGGCACTTTCATATACGATACGCCACAATAACTTGTTTACTAAGCTTTGCAGAAACTTTGCTCTGCTATAAGATAACAGTGCTAAACTTAATTTTTCCTTGCGATTATTGGCTATGTTTAGTATCAAATTAGAGGATCTGCTGCATAGGTAATGAAGATTGGAACGAGCGTTTTTGTTGCAGCTTGTATTACTATGCCAAAAATGGCTATGCAAATCTTACGTACATGCATACAAACCGTATGTACTCTTGCACGCACCAGCTCATTCCTGTTGCCATCCTTTCCTCTTGTCATATTATAGATATTAAACGTTGTGCTCAGATCTATTTCCGGGCCATTGGGTAGCCTCTTCAATAACTGTTTGAGTTCCGAAATACGGAAGGAAGTACAGCGCCTGTGAAACTTCGCCCCGTCGTAATGGATGCGGCAATTAACCCTACAGTCGTTATGATAAAATGCTGTTCCGCAAAGCATTGTATTGTTGTGTATTTATATTTGCTATTTATGTTCACGCCATATGTTATTCTACTTAAATATGGAAACAAAACAGGTTTTCTGTGACATATGTCATTATGTTATGTGCTTAGTTACCAGAATGATGGACTGTAGCCGTGAGTTTCTACATCAACACGCACACACACACCAACACACACACACACACTACACACACACACACACACACCCACAGACATAAATATACCTATAAAAAGTAAGTTTGATTTTAGCAATTAAATAACGTAATTCTTCACTTATTGAACACCGTGGCGTTTCTTCTACCGTCTTCTTGTCTTGCGTGTGATTCCATTGTAAGAGCAATATATCTCTGCCTAATAATAGTGATTGCAATCGATAACGATAGAAATAATAATGGTAAGCATGACGTCCAAGCTTAAACTTGCTTCTCTAGATATTCATTTAACAAAAGCTCTGTAGTCGATGCCAAATGTTAATGCCTGGCTGGTTTGTACGATTTCGAACGAAAGGAAAGCCTAGTTACTAGTATTAACTATTACAAGGCAAATTGGTAATCTTTTCTATCATTATCGTTACGGCTAGAAGAAGATGATGATGAGAAACATGGCGGAAACAAATTCAACAGTCACTTCTTGTAGCATAGACATAACATGATATAATGGTCTATCTGAGAACACTGAGGTGATCTGAGTGAACTGACACGTCTAGCCGAACCATTTCACTACGCAAACGATCGGCGACGAAATGCAACAAAAATTTTAAGGATTGCACCATCCACAAGCAGCTCAGATGGAAGTTACAGTTAAAATGGTTAACACCTACAATACGAACAGGCAGCAATTTACTTAGCATAACTTATATGAACTACAACGATCGACTGTAGAACGACCCTGCATGGAACAACTTCAGTTAGCGACATACAGATAACTATCAGCTACCTTCTAACAGTATTATTCATTGACAATTATCTTATCAAGTATAGAGTAACGCATATATGGCTTACGCAATTTGATTTCAACAGGAGGAAATCAGGTTAGTCAGAGTGATAATAGGGAATCAGTCTTCATGGCATGACCATATGTATCAGGAACCGATCGGGGAACACGAGGCAAGCCGAGCAGAACACGGCTAAACATTTGATTGCAACTTTCTCTCTCGTTCATAAATTCTTATGTGTACTTAACTAGTAGTCACAAATGTGACATAGCTAACTATGAGGCTTTCGCATGAATAACATTTTTACTGGCGCCACCTAGCGGAGAAGCAATTTTCCCATTATTAATAGTACCTTGTTTGTTTCGTTTCACGTACCGCAATATATCGTACGCCGACAACGGGGTTTAATAATAGTAGCAGTAGCAATAGGCTGTACATATATATAAACGTAGCTCTCTTTATTAATGCGCTTTTCTTTATTGTACATACGCGTACTGTATAGCGTTCAGACGACTCGCATTTTGCGGTATTATAATGGTCGCACTCGCTTAGGGCCCAGGAAGGGCACTTGATCATTCGACTAGCTGTGGCATAGTGCTACGAGCGTAATATAAACACAGTAATCTAGCGATTTTCTATCTTTCGAGTTGAAAAGCAAAAAAAAAAAAAAAAGATCAACATCTTATATCACTATTACTATTTACGACATTAGAATACTTCTAGAATACATTAGAGTTAACGGTGCCGTGGCCGCTAAACACCAAAAAAAGTCCCACAGCTTATTTTCGTCAGATCTTAAGCTTGCAATTACGTCAGCTGGGCACGTCTCGTCTCTGAGGCTCATGTGTACGAGGCAGCGTATATTACTTATTATATTCCCTTCTTTATTGCTTCGGACCGCAGCCGTCATTTCTGACAGAGGGAAAATGCTAATGACATCAACTCTGGATTGTTCGACTTGCTTTGTAAGCATTTATAATGCTACGCCGCGCGCTTTACGCACAGCCAATACGAACGTAAACTTTTAGTCTCTATACAATGGCCATCGTATCGGACATACGCAATCAGTAACAGTTCGCTACCTACAGCTCTTCAATATTATTACGCCGAATATTCCAGATATAAGCTAACATCTCGCTCTATTTGAACTATACAGATATTTACGAGATACTATTATTATTGTACATTATTGCTATCATTATTATTACTTCTACATGTGTATAAATATTTCTAACACAGAAACACATTGTAATACGGCCTACATTAGCATGCCGAATCGTCATATACCTTCGTATGCATCCCACATGTACTGAGGACCGAACGCAAAAACTGAACGGATAGGATCGGAAGACATGCAACAGACGTCTTTGTCCTGCGGCATTAAGGAGAAAATACTTGGTATTCATATTAACTATTCCGATCTCAAAAGGCAGTTATGCACAGAACACAGAAATACAATCGAACAAATGATCACGGAGTATTTCGATTTCTTGGTTCCCTAGAGTCTTCAAGGATGAAGAGTCCAGTGTTGCTGGATTGTTACTGTAGGATGCAGTCACATAGTTCTGGATACTTGCTAATGGACTGATGCTTTAGATATATGATCATATTAGCTAAAATACAATAAACATTATACTGTTGTTATCAAGGAAGGCGTCCTGTATCCACATGTGTTGCCTTTGCCAAAAAAAAGTATGACAAAATAAACTGTCTAAGATCACGAATCATGTAGGAATTGTTGAACTGTTGATTTTTTATTTTTATCTATTTCTTTTTTATTCTAACTCTACTAGCTCATGGGTTCGACACAAGGTGCGCTGGTTGTAGTGGTCGATTGAAACCGGTATTTCAGGCATGTGTGAATACGCGAAACAAATCAATTTACAATCCTAGATTCCTTCAACTGAGTGTTTAAAAAAAAAGACTGCATTTTACTAATAATAGCTATAAAACAAATAAAGCGATTCATATGCAGCTTCCATTTATTTGTATACATGCAGTCGATAGAAAATTCAATAGTCATACTGGGCCTGCTTTTCCTAGGCGACTGGTTTCAAATAGTCATACATAGAAATATCATATAAGGGTTAAACATGAAATAAAAACAATTTAGTAAAAAAAATTATTGACTGGACCTCTGCATTCATACCGGACATAAATATCCATGCCTAGATCCAACTTCGAAAACCACAACCTGGTTAGAGGAACCGGTAAAGTTTTGAGATTATATATGCATGTTATTGCAAACTTAGCGTAAAATCCTACTACTTTATGGATACGTTATGTTCGGGTCATGTCTGCCGTTTCATCTGTTCAACACTGCGAGTTAGAGTTGGGCCAGAACAACTTACCAAGTGTAAACGGTACCCATCTAAGAACATATATATGAAGGGCTTTTGCGCAAAACGAATTCCTGTTTATTTTGGCTAACATAAAGATAATAATTTTTCTTTTTTTTTTTTTACGCGCAAAGTAAATGATGAAGCTTAGCTAGCTACTGATTTTTTTTTTCATTATAAGATTAAGTTTGGCAAATTTCGCTTTTTGTAGTTTCTGCGATAGTACCAAGTACTGACACAGAGCTACGCCCTTTTGCAGAAAAAGCCCCAGAGTTAGCCACTTTTGTTGTCTTTTTAATTATTCGTTCAAGTTACGTTACAGTTTCTTTGTGACTTATTGTCAGACCGTACGGGGCATCAAGGCTGCTTAGAAGCTACATGTAGCTAGGACTGTGCTTTAGGCGACTTTGTACGGAACACCCTATCCGCTTCCTCCTTTTGTTAGTTTCTAAAGTGTTCACAATGTGAGTCCCTTCGTCAGCGGCCGCAAGAAGATTCTGGATTTTTTTAATAACATAAAAATAACAAAAGCTTACTTGGACTTTTTTAGTCGAACTTGTTGTGCACACATTTATTTGGAAAATGTTTTGTTCTTAACCTGTATCTAGAAACACTTGTTATGTTAGCATACAGACAAGTGGTTACGTGTTAGACTGCCGTCGTGTGTTTAGGCAGTGCTTACGAGTAAAAATTTGTGGATAGATTTTTCGATATATTTACGTCAGAATAGAACCGGCAGGGTTAAGTTCAATCAAACTTGTTCAGTAAGATGTAGACTAACTTTTGCCACTTCAAAACGAAATTTCTACTACAGTCGACACAAAAGAGTAAATAGGTAATGAAAACGAGGGTCATTCGAACAGCTTAACAAACTAATTAACTAACCGAGAAATCTGAATTAGTCTATTTGTATGAATATCGTATACATGTCTGACACCGAGGTGCTTAGATCACTACTATTATCCAGTGTCAGTTCAAATTATCTAGAAGCGAGATTCCTGAGCGCGAAGATACGGCCATTGTAGCAAAACTTGATTATCACAGACGGAAATAGGAAAACAAAACAAAGTGCGTGGAAGAAATGCGTGCAGCCGCATCGCGAGAACAGTCTGAAGCTATGTACGCTCGTAGAGTGGCGGCAAAAAGAACCACGATTTCAAATATATGATGTGCTAAACAAAGGCAGGACCAGAACAGGGAAAAGCATGCCATTGTCATCATTATTATGATGATGATAACACCGAAATGATAAAGGAGCCACGACAATTATGGAGGCATCTAAGGAATACCAGACGCCAAAAGAAAGGACGGGGCTACCTGACAAACAAGCAATGGTCAGGGCTGAACTCTTCATAACACAAGTTCATACTGCTCTGGTATTAACGAGCGGCTCCGCTAACAAGCTTTGCATGGACAGTGATCGAACACCCGAAGCCGAAACACATTTTTAGGTAAATGGAGACGGCACAGAGTCGGTAAGAGACGACATTGTTTTACCTTGTCGCTGTTACGTTCTTCTTCTTCTTCACAACGCTCCTCCTGCGTATCGCTTCACAACGGCCTTGTCATTCGTGTAAAGCTACCCCGTTTAAATGCGTCGCGGGTCGCTGCATTTTTTTGAATTCGTATATATTTTTAATGACGATTTGTCGACGATGTAGACTTTCGAAGCTCTTTATTATGTCACGATTCAGCTTTTCTTGATTATTACAATCGTTCGTGCAAATTTAATTTTCCATTTTCCGTTGATTGTGCTCTAAGCTTTTACTTTAGGTTTGTAGTTGTTTTTGTTGTTCATAGATGTTACTATCAGCGTCTGCTCCGTCAGACATATTTGCATGACAAAATCAACAGGGAGACAGCTCTGAACCGCCGAGGTTGCAATATGATGTATTGCATTGTTCCAATAATATGTCGGAACATGAAATGCGACGACGGATGTCTTACGACAAAGCTGGATTTTACGACTTCCTATTACAGTTGCTGTGTGCTTTTACTATGTGATACAATAAATATGCACTCTATGGTAACTATAATTATCATTTTTGTAGGTACTAGTTTTCACTCTTTGTGAGCAATTGTAACTTTTTAATTGAACCTAGTTGGGTAGTTAATCATGTAATTGGGTCGTTTCTAGGAAACTTAATCTGTCATCTTGGCTGCTGTGTCATTTCAGCTAATTTGTGACTTACTTAACGTGGAGTTTTGTCAGCTTCGCTTACAGCGATGGCAGTATGATTTTACCTTTTTCTATTTTTTTTTTTATCCAACTCACGCAAGAAATACGTTTTACTACAGGAGCTACTTCAGCGTTAGGATGACTGGAAGAAAAATTCTCATAGCCGTAAGATTAGTTCTCCTGAGAACTTAACCTCAAAATAGTTTTTTCTAAAAATTAGCTCCGAAATGTGTCCTCCTAAAACTTACATTTCAAGGCTCTTTCGAGCTTGTTTGAATCACCACCTACTCCATATGCGTGCGAGGAATATCGTGGTTAGTTATAGTTTAACTGCGCATGCGTTAAGATAAAAAAAAAAGTCATCTGAATCATGGTCCCTTAAACGAACGTGTAATGTAAATTGCCCCAGAATGAGGATCCTTGGATTGTAAGCAAAAAAACTTTCACACAATAGTCACAATAGGTTGTGGTAGGTGCCCTAGCACTTACCAAAGAAATTACAAAGGTCCCCCAATAACACGATTTCGGTTGGTACGGCTTTGGCTACACTTGTACCTTGGTTGTTATTTGTTGTTTTTATTTATTTTCATTTTTTCTAATAATCGATTATGTAAACAGTCGACCTTAGTAGCTCTTCAGTTTCATTACGCATACTTCGGAACTTAATCGTTTAGTGCTAATCTGGACTACGAGTGTCAAAGTTGCTGTTTTAAGATACCTAACATACACAGCGCAGTAGTCCTTACGTTATTGCATAATTATGCGACATACTTATTTTTTTTATATACATTTTATACGTTTGTTGCAGTTGATTCAGCGAGTAGGACCAGTGCCTTACTATACCTAATTGTAACGAAAATTGAAACATCTCGAAAACTTGTATTCAACAGTAGGTGTAGTTTCGAAAGATTAATTAATCTTTCTGACTGGATATTTGAAGAAAATCAATTACGAGGACAGTCGTTCAGAAAATCTGCCATTGGCAACGACAAGATTCCCTAGCAGGAACAATCGATATCAGAAATGCGTGGTCAAATACGACTATTTGCGTAACCAGTTACTTCGAAAAAACGAGAAGACAGTATAGCATCTTCGTGCCGAAACCTTACCAGTCACAATGGTATTATTCTGAAAGAGGCTCGAGGTTTCTTTTCCTATGTGCTAGGCCGTCCACCAAAAATCGCAAGATACTAAAGACTGATTTTCTTGCTTCCGATTCAAGAGTCATCGATGAACATCGTTATTTGCGAACTAGAACTTTCAGTTAGCTAAACCAATCACAGGACTGGTTCTAACATGATTTGTTAACATCGAATTGGAAGCTATTAAAAAAAGTGCGGTGTTGCAGATGACATGCTAGCTTTAGTAACATATGGATTTCTTCAGTAAATTTCGAATTAATCATATCTATGTAAATAGTAAAAATGTCCGACCCCAAAAGCGTATATAAAACAGCCGTATAAGCTAATTGTTGCCAGTCGACTCCGGGCTGAGATTTGCAAATGTAGCGTGTCCAGCTATGTCGATCTGCACGGGATAATGCAGCTTCGAGGAGGAGGCTCCGATGAGGAGGCACTGGTCCAAGAGTGGCTCGTCTCCGATCCAGCTGCATAATTCAGACGCTGCCGTGTCACCCCGCCAAGAAGAAAAGCGGGATTGTGGTGGCCTGGTGCCGCTAGTAATGTATGAACAACACCATGCGTTGCCGTCATCAAATCCGGGAAGTCTTCCAGGAACAACACGGGATAAATATACCTGTATGGTGCTAGCGATAAATAAATAACCACCTATAGGGTCGATATAAAAATCAAGCCCAATTGTTTTTCATATAATTACATACGTTGCTATTTATTAGATTGCAATCGATATTACAATTACATTATATACAACCGCTCGCCAGGAGCGACTATCAAAGGGCAGCTCTCGACAGATGCTGCTGCTGCTGCTGTAGATTTAACCTCCTCCCTCGTTTTCTCCTCCCTCGTTTTCTCTCTTTTTGTTTCTCCTCGTTTTTAGAGGAGAGAGGAGATTTTGTTTTCATTTGCGCATTTACTGGCAAGAGATTTATTCATTTGCATTTACTGGCCATTAAAAGAGATTTATTCATTTGCATTTACTGGCCTTTGCATTTACTGGCCTGGCCTCTACTGGTTTGGGGTTTCTTCAGCTTGCCCTCCGCATTCCGGCGACATCCGACATAACACCCTTTTCAGAGCGGCGCCACAGCACTGCATATAAGGGGAGAGCATGCTCTTGAAACGTGGCTTTAGCACCGGCTTGGCATCGACGTACGGAATCTTCGTGCATGTGTACTGCACGTAGCTCATAATTGCTAAGCTTAGATCATCATCGACTCACATTAAGTGGGGCTGTTGTTACTATTGCCAGCGGTCAGCGATTTGTTTCGGGCTCTGATAATTTAACGAGAGCGTCATATTCCATATTTACTGTAAATGTGTACATGAATCCGTGGTGTTTTGCCGTCTGTATCGATCATAAAACGTGGTGTAGTTGGAACTACAGCTCTGTGGGGTTAAACAGGTTATCGTGAGCTCAGTGAAAGCTATAGTGTTGCTGTTGTTGTCGGCGTCGGAATAGTTTGCTTAGGACCATGCCTTACTGAATGCACCAGACTTGCGGTCCGTAGCCGGCGGAGTTACCCCTCTGTGCTCGAGTCGACTTTTGGAGCGATACTTATCGAGGTAGCTTAGCTGCTTTGCGTTGAACGCACCCCGACCTCAGGCAACTCATTGGCTCTTAATATATTTACTGGCCTATTTTTTGTGTTGTTTCATTGGCCTTTTAGGTTTCTCCATTTTCTTGTGTTGTTTCATTGGCCTTTTAGATTTCATTCTCTTCATATTCGGGATTGTTTCATACGTTTGGCAACGTTTGTCAATATATTTACTGAATATACTTACTGTGGCCTGTTTATTGTTTCATTGGCCTTTTAGAAAGTGGCCTGTTTATTGTTTCATTGGCCTTTTAGAAAGGTGCCTGTTTATTGTTTCATTGGCCTTTTAGAAGGTGGCCTGTTTATTGTTTCATTGGCCTTTTAGAAAGTGGCCTGTTTATTGTTTCATTGGCCTTTTAGAAAGTGGCCTGTTTATTGTTTCATTGGCCGTTTAAATTTCCTCATATGCAGGTTTGTTGATACTCAACGTTTGGCAACTTCTGTTAATATATTTACCTCTTAATTGTCGCTGTGTGTTTCTGTTAAAATTCACTGGTCTTGTTCTTTAATTACTGGCCTTAGGAATCGTTGTCGGCTTTATTTCTTTGATGTTGGTTTTTTTTGATAAGTCACGATGTTTTTATTTGTCAGTCACGATTTTCCTACACTACGTTTATACTTGTCAATCACGATCTTCATACGCGTGAAGGGAGAGAAATTAAAAAATTTACAAGATACCAGGATCACAAATTAAAATGCCACGATTTGAAATTTACACCCAATGTATTCTGGAGTTTACATATCCATTTCCTACTATCTAGTATTTGTTATTTTTGTTCAACCATCCTTTTATCTACACGACATGTTTCATGATATCGCTCAAACGTGTCGTACTTCAGCTTCAGACACATATGGTATGTAAGCTACAATTTTTTGTCATTGAAATTCATTTTTTTAAGTCCGCCAGTTTTTTGTTACTGTCCGTATCAAGATCTAATTATTGAAAGTAGACAATTTTTAGGGTTTTCTCATTCCCTAATCATTGTCGCCAAGTTCGTAGCTGTGTCGCTTCTATGCAGCATACTGATCTGTTCATCCTATATGAACTTGCTGAAGTTGTTCCGAAGTAAAGCTATGCAAGTAAAAAAAGCGATGGCCAAGGCCGATGATTTCGCGCCGTGTAGCGCAGAATCTGGGTCACTTATTCTTCCATCCGTGATCTCACGTTCAAGTTGATTGTCCACGTCGTTGCAGGACTCGGCGCATTCATCCTCGACACAAATGTCGCAGATCCGAGCCTGAAAGTGAACAAATTAAAGCTTGAGCGAATCGAAATACGCTTAAAAAAAGCAGGAAAGGTAGCCAAACTCCAGTCCGAACGAACTTGAAGCCGAAAATTTCATAAGCAAGTTCATATTGCCTACTGAAAAAAAAAGTCCGCTTGAAGATATATGAATTTGATTTTAATGCGTGATGAAAATGTTATTAGATAATGCATTTCCGAAAACTGTGATGAAAACAGCATACCTTCTTTGGATTATAGAATATTCTCGACGATTTCGCAAGGTCATAATAGTCATAAATCTTGACGGGCGCAGGTCGCTGGTGTGCCACTGAGAACTCTCGATGAGCTGGCACTGTAACGCAGAGCTCCCTTTTCGTGACTCGATCAAAGTAAATTACAACGTTCGTGTCCCCATCATACGATTCGACGCGACGTACATCGTTCGTACGGTGAATCGAGCTTAGCGTATCATAGTCGAATACGTAACCTGATGGTAGGCCAACCTCCATGACGGCCATGTTACTCGAGTTCCCCTCACCTCGATAGTGTGTGCACACAGAGAGCTGCATATAGTTTTCTGTTGAGGTCTTGTCTAAAAGCGGGTTGAGATAGAATGCCGGCTCTTCCGAAGACACCATTAGGTTAAATTGCCACGATACCTGGACAATCGCCGTACCGAAACCTGTCGCCTCAATCTCAACCCATTTGAGTTCTGGTGGCAATTCAAGCTTCTGCAGGATGAGCGCATTTCGCGATTCGATTCGAAGTGTACGCGAGCCACCGATTTCACCAAATTTGATTGTGGCATCGATTGAGATCGTCGAAGACGCGACAGTGGCTGCAATTTGCGACAGAGCCTCAATTGCGATAACGGTATCCTGTGTCGAGGTAAAGCCTCCGTTGCTATTTTGTTGACTAATCAACCATTGCATAACAGGGATTGCCTGACTGTTATCGCCCCGATTAATGAGTGTTAGCAAAGCATACGCTGTCATTTCGATATCCTTGAAGTGGCGCTTAAAGAACAAGTCTGTCTGATGTAGCTCGTAATCGGTGATATTGTGTGTGACAGCTGGATCTTTCCAGTATATGTGCTGATCATCGGTAGTCCTCAACGCCTTGAGACGTGAATATGCCTGATCTTTATTGGAATTATTTGATATATGCAGTGTATATGTGATCAACGCCGTGACATAGGGATCTCCGGTGGTTCTAAGCTCGCGCAGAAGGTACTCCTCTGTCTGACGGATGTGGTCGGGATAGTCGTTTCGAACGCCGGCTTCTGACAGAGCGATTAGGACGTACGCCGCCAAGGCAGGACCACTGCCAGCGGCGGATTGCATCGGTTTATAGACAACCTGACCCGGTTCGCGGAAGCTTCCATCGCCTTGGTGCTGCTCCATAAGCCACTTGGTTGCGTTCTTAATGACGTTTTCGTCCACGCTAATATACCTGCAAGGTCACAAAAGAGAACAGCGGTTAATTACGCTAAGTTCAATTTAGTCGGTCCGTTCCCGAACGTAGCGTGTTCTTTTCTGACAATTGCCAAACCGCAAAATAATTCCCCCCTTAGTAAGAGACAGCAAGAAACCAAAAACTAATGAAACGTACTCAGTCGCGTGTGCGAAGGATTTTAGGACAAATGCTGTCAACCAGGTGCTGCCCGATTCGTCGGTATTTCCAAACGCGGAAAACGATCCGTCATCATGTTTGTATGTGAGCTGCTTCTGGTAGCCATGCTCAATATTTCGTCGAGCCTGAGCCTCCAAATGTGGACTTAACCGATTGGAAGCCTTTAGGTAGTTGAGAATGACGATATTTGGGACGAAATCTAACATGTTCTGCTCGCCGCAGCCGTGAGGCATATTCAGAAGTCCTTGGAGGTTGTTGACAGACGGTCCGAGGATATCCCCCACCGCGGTAAGGTACACCCGTTCAGAACCAGGTACAGCGTTCTTCGGAAAGGTCACGGTCACATTGTACTTCGAAGGCGCTGCCTGAGAATTACGACGTTCTGTAATGAATACATGTTGAGATGACGTGACAACGGTTAAATATTGTAGACCTTTTGTATTTTTTTAGCCTACATTTCTCTTACCTTTACCCGAACTACTGTGTTTCTGAAAAGCTATAAAATATCATTATTAAAAAACAAAATGTGATTCGTAAAAAAGATTTCGCAATCTTCGTACCAAGTAAAATAGCCTTATTGAAGTGCTGCGTCGATCCTTCCGGCTGAACAAGCAGTTTTTTTGAAATGGAGTCGCCTCCATAGCCGTGACTAGCTGTTACCTTGATGTCAATATAGCCAAGCTTCGTCGGCGTGATCAAGAATGTCACAGGTGTACCGTTCTGGGGCTGAACCGTTACCCGTTTACGATCGGGTTTCGAAGCAGCAGACGTGAACACAAAATCTTTTCGCGTGTTGTCAAGGGTTACGTCAGCTTCAATTGCCTTGTTTCCATAGTTAAAGACGACGCACTGAACAGCGATTGCTTCATCACGTTTCACAGAGTATGGAAGTGAAACGGTTACGAAGAACGGCCTGAAAGTCGTAACCTTGGCAGGTGTCGGAGCAATTCCTAAGCCTGTGGCCTGATCCATAGCGAAGGCAGTTATTACCCATGAAGTGATCGTGTCTGGAATTATCTCCGATATGACAGCACGGCCATCCGAGCTGAAAAAGCCATTTCTATCGTCATTTAATATAACAAAAAAACCATTACATCATTTGAACAGAGTTCATGCAGTCGTATTTAGATTAACAGTGAAATCTATTTTTAATGACACCTCTATTTTTAATCGACGTTGAATATTTATTATATTATATTAATTATAACAAATATAATATAAGTTCCAGATCACATTATCTAAATTAGTCGGTTAACTTAACGTATTCAAAAGCAAATTCAGAAGATATTTGAAACTTAAAGATAAGTAAAGATTATACAGAACAGTGATTATTTTAATAAAATAGAATTAATTAACAATTTGTAACGATAATTACGTGTACGAATAACATCAATGTTTGCAATTATTATGATGCACTACTCGCTGCTGTCAGCCCTGGTAACCAGCAAAAAATAATAAACAATTAAGGCGTTCGCGGAACACAATGTTGACGTCGGATAATTCCGCTGCGATAAAATTGTACCTATGATACTGTAGCAATAGTGATACTACAGTACTACGTAGGTACCAATATACCAAATAAGGGACACTAAGGGATATACGAGGAGCATGCTTGTACGGACACGCAGGCTGGCTCAGGCTTAAAACCGGGTGCTCACACACTTTGTTTCACGTTGGAAGAATATTTGAAGTAATGTGTGCACGTAGAACTCGGAAATATTTACCCTAGATAAAAAGGAACCTACTCGAACATGATCTTCGTTACAATATTTATCCTCCAGCGGTACTTAGATAGCTAGGTTTATGGGGTATGTCAAACTAGCTGACTAGGCCGTGTAAGTGCGATAACACAGTGGCGTGCAACTTAAGTTAGGTAAAATTCACAGTCTCTATGGGAATTGATTTGTTTAAAGCGTTCAAATTATGGCGCGCAAAATTGTAGGTACGTTTTGGCAGTCACAACCCTCCAAGTTTTTGAAACTCGATGTCGGCCTAGCTTATTGCGGCTCACTTAAGAGGGCACGACTCTGTATGTACTTCCCAGTGCTTCGAGATGGGACGAATATGTTGCACTTACTGTTGGCCCAGTTAAAAAATACTCTGTGTAGGTTATGAATTGCAATATTTTTCCGAGGCTTACAAATGTTCGCCCGCTAGGAGTTTGCTCAATGAACGTCGCTGTGTAGCTTATGGTTCGGCTCGTTTAGTGGGGTGTTTCTACAGACCTCGTCGTCACGTTGTTCCATATCCATGTCTCAGGAAATCGGGAACGGAGCCGGATTCGGCCTGGCACCACATCGGGTGCCTCAGGCAGCCCCGACGGCGGTAATGGCTGGTTCGTTAACACGTTCGTGTCTAAGCGAATGCCAGGTCTGCGGCCTTCAACTGTGCACACGTATAGGTCAGCGCAAGTACAAAGGACGATGACGCAGCGGTACACAGGGGAAAGACATTGCGGGATCGGTCAGACACGGAAATCTATAATGCTGTACTATTCATGCCGAAAAGCAGAATAAACACTGAAACATCTCTTCCAAAGCAAATCAATGGGTATTGAAATTGGCTTATAGATTTAAGCATCGGAGTTAATGAACAAGCTGGTACTGATGGTAGTAAGTAGCATAAACAGCTAGTTCATACAGATTAAGTTACCTTGATAGAATAATTATTTTGAAAAAAGCATTGAACTGCTAGTATTATGGACTTCATCTCTGGCAAATTGATGGATTAAGCAACACAGGCCTGGAAGGTTCGGGCAAAAGTGTTTCACCGACGGGTACCCGTAGCACACCTCAATAGAGATTGTGATTGATGCGTTTAGTATTTCGAAAGGCAGGCATTGTTGTGTGATGTAAGTTCAGTGAGGGGAGTACCGTGTTCTGCAAAAAAAATCCGTATAATTTTAACATGTTTCGTTTAGTTGTATGTGAGTTAGGTTTTGTTTGTATGTTGAAGTTATGTCGCAGATGCAAGTCGCAAAAGTCGAACTTGTGAAGCTCATGATGTTATTATAACTTGTGCGATAGACCATGGTAGTTGGGGTGAAGAAAATTCGAATTCGTTAGCTAACTCTGCCGCTTCACCAGGGCTGACAGATGGCCGAGGAGGTCACGCTTGACGCCGATGAGACTACCAAGTAACGCCGAGTAGCAGGTACGTTGAGTAATTGGACTACCAATTATTAAAGTACGATTTATCAACTGAAACTGCCACACGATCGGAAAGCAATTTATAGAAAAGAAGTCATCTTGATGAAACAACCAGGATACCTGGATGTGTGGTCTTTCCATAGCCATGTTTCAGCGAAGTTCTTCCTCAAGCGGACGATATCGGTCATGCTGTTGGCAAAGTTCGAGTCGAGGTGGGGTTCATAGGAGGTGATCTCCTCTATTGGAACAGAATCAGTCTCTGTCGTTTGAAAGTCGTGCAACTCCGAGCGGAACTGGGCTAAAGTTTAATGGGTTAACACTCGTAAGTAATAATGGAAGCAATAGAAGTAGTAGGACAGCTAGTGCTAGTGTCCACAAATGAGCAATACGGAAAAATACTTATTGAAGCTGCAAAGGGAAAACGTTTTGTTATTCGACTCTTTTTAATTTAAGTAATAGCGAGGATAAATTTTTAAGAAAGCGAACTAGCTTATCATAATTACAACGTTGTTAATTAGCGATAAAGCAGCTAAGTGCGTAAAGTTCCCAGTGAGATTATTATGCAAATTAGTATATGCTGCTACGTCTCATTGTTAAAGCGTTTCCGCGTAAACGTATGTAAGTTAACTCAGCCGTTTTTCTTACAAGTATAAGTTAAAAGTAGTTTTTACTGAAAACTCGCTGTTTTTTTATTTTTCATACTATATGGTGGCCCGCCTTCTAAGCTAGATTTGTGAGATGTTTCTGTTTAAATGCTTTGTTATTATAACTTTAAAAGCTGTCCTACATACCTTCATCCTGTTCAAATAGGAATCCATTCGTTAGAATGATCATGCCAGCGTCCTTAAACAATGCGCCAGCAGTGTACGATCCGGGATACCAGATCGACCTCCTCCGTCGACGACGATAATATTGCGGCCACACCTTGGCCTTCTTACCGGCGTCATAGCTTTCTAATTCCTGCACAACTTGCTGCTCCGAAAGGTCGTTGCCAGTTCGCAGAAGCAACACGCTCTGATCTACTCCAAGGATGCCGACAAAGCTCGACGGGGTGGTTGATACAGTCACTTCTACTCGACTGCCCGGTGACGTCTGTTTCGTGCTTACGGAGACATCAACTGGCGTCCGCAGAATTCCACTTACGTCGAAGTTGACTCCATCGGTGACGATCTCATTGTCCTTACCCACGGTATAAACGACCAGACGTGCTTTTGGCGCTAGCTTGAATGAAGCGGTAAACGCAAAGCGGTATGTGCTTTCATTGCGGAGTGGAATTGTCGCTCCTGTAGCAATACCACCGCGACCCATTACTTGATAGCTGATGTGATCCAGCGGATGTGTCGAGTTCACCTCGAATTCAAGACGATCTCCAACACGAGGGTTTTCCGGTAACATCAGTCTTGCCTGAAGGAATTGGTTCCCAGGTGACTTAGCCGGCATGATTGATTCCAAATAGTAAATTTGCCCCTTGTACTCCGCGTGCATACCGAGCACTACTGTCGTGGGTTTGTTTGGAGGGACAAACTCCAGTCGGATGACTCCGTTCTGAGGTATCCAGTGCTTTTCCTCCACCCATTGTTCCTCGTCGTAGTTGTAGCCGTAGCGAAACGTCAGTTGATTCTCAGGATCCTGGACAGGAGTATCGTCCTGATAAGCAGCTTTGAGCTGAAACCAACACCGTACACGAAATCATACATTAATGCTAACTTCATTCACCCTATCTTGTCGAAACCAACACGAGATCATGCTAGAGACCAGCAATACTACTATTAATAGGAAGGCGGTATAAGTAATAGCTATAACACTAGGTACTGAACAGCACTTACAAAAGCGGTGTATTTCAGACCGGGCTTGAAAGTATCCGAAGTCTTGACGAGCTCGAAACGCACAGGTTTATCATATATAAACATATAACTGGTGCTATTGTACTTCCTTCCAGTCAGTTCTTCTTCGACGAGGGCAAAAAATTCGATTTCTCGTTGAAAAAAGTCAGTTTTCAACTGCAGTTCTTTGATGATAGTTAGGGGAATGTTCACTTCTCCGTCGATTGGCACTCGCGTCTGGAACTGTTCATAGGGTCGCGGTTTCAATTGCTGATACCGGGACCGCGGAGTTACGGTAAGGGTAACCCAGCCTTTAACTGGCTTACCGTAAGTGTAAGCGGCCTTGACGGTTGCTGTAACTTCCGACTCATTGTATGTTGCATATTTAGGTAGTTCTATCTTAACCTGGAAGGTTGGTAGAACGTACTCAGCCACCTGGAAATTCTTCGAGAACTTTTGCCCGAGCACTTCGCAACGTAGCGTCCAGTCGCCAAGAACAGGATTTTCAGACAGCTCGAACTCGTTACCTAGGACTCCGCGTGTTGTAAACTGTCTTTTCCATGAATGAATCCTATAGAAGTCAACATATGTAGTTGAAAAAATACTATTATAATATGCTCTATCCATCTGAGAGGTCTTTTAGGTATATAATTCTTCATTAGAGTGTCAACTTAGATACAGTTTCACTATTCTCTCTCTATAAATCGGCGTTTGATCAATTATACATAGACAAGTTCCATGAAGCACTACAATTACGAAGGACGCCAACTAGCTAATTGGTTTTTACAATGATAAGATAGCGCCTTTTTTAGTTACTATTCACATTTGCCTAATACGCATACACATTAACACGGTTTAATGCTTGCGAACGAAATACATACTCGTTCTATATTTTGGTATAGGGTAGATCCTCAATAAAATGAAATTAAACGTACATATTATGTAAGCATCCCATAGTTGCTTGAATATAGTACGCTGTAGAATTCGTCCATCGTCTGTTCTAGGGACCTTAAAAACTTGAATCTGTGGCCTATAATAATAGCGGCTGTAGTTCTGATTACTAAGTTGCCGATGAATTTCATCATCACTTACCTGTTTCCTTTGCCGTCAGTGACCCAGGCGTCGATTGCCCCGGTCACACTCGGCTGCAGGAATGGATCGGTGACAATCATCCGGAACTGTACTCGCTGACCAGGCTTATAAACGGCCTTGTCCGTCTGGATGAACACCGAGTAGCTTTTGTGAACGAAACTCAATTCTGTTTGGTTCTCAAACTGGATCGAACCCGTTCCTTCGGCCTTGAGCGAGTAGTTGCCCGGATTCCAGTCTCCAACCTCAAAGCTAATGATTTCCGTGCGAACTTTGATCGAAGTCAGTATGGAACACACAGTTATTTCGGTATAATCATGGATCATACTGGAATGGTATTGAAATTGACATGAAACATGACCAAAGGTAGTTGTTCAACGGTACTTACGAGGAGGGACTTGCGCGGTCCGTGTAATATAATTAAAGTGGCCACGTTCGTCGTTGCCTTGAATTGAGAGGCGCATATCTACGGGATTCGGTACGTCTCCGACTGATGCTGCCACGTTGAAGACAACATTTGGCCGAAGAATCGATGGCGCGACAATTGTATAGATACCTCGTTGATTCTGAGCCCCCCTGTAAAGCATTGCAGGCATCACTCATTTTTCGTTATAAATTTAAATAATTTTAGTTGACGACTGTCCTTCAGATAATACTTAAACTAGCCTGCGTAACCTACATTGCTAGAATTGCTCCATATCCCATGTGAGTCCACACCAGCTTACAAGTACTTTTTTGTCCTGCTATTTCTTTTCTGTCAGATAATTGGGTCTCCGATTTTGAAGGAGGAGATCCAGTGATCTGACGCCATCGGTGTCATGTAACTAAGCACGACTTTATTTTCAAATCTGCCGCGAAATTCCACCTGTCTTTGACAGCACCGAGTCCTTTAGATCAAGTCAGTATAATTCAACCAAATAGAGTGGATACGTGGTTGAAAGGGGGAGCTTTAACGTAACTTAAATTTTGCATAGCTTTGTCAATAGTTGAAATCGACACCCAAGTTTGGATTGATAATAGTCCTATTCCACACCAATGTCTACTCCAAGTGTCTGACCATTCAACAGGACATTACCGACCAGGTCGCGCTGCCTTTCTTTAATGTCTTAATTTAAAACGTTCCTCACTGTACCTCACGCACATCGACTGTCGTAAACTTTTTCGCTAGCAATGCCCGACTCGTCAACCTGACAAACCAAAGCTTTCTGTCAAGATAGTCAAGAAGTCCAACATTTCTCAGTTGTAAAGCATAAATGAAACGATCAAACAGGAGAGAGATGGCTGACATCAAAGAAGTGAAAACAATTTGTTAGGCTTCTTCAGCCTTCACTGCTTGCTCTGTCCAGACTTCCTGCGCTTTTTAGCGAATTTTGCACGGACGTCTTTGGTTTCATGTGATAAAATAGGGTATTGCATGCCGGTGATGCTCATTCTTGTGGCTAGATCATAGCAGCTTAAAATTAAGGCCAAACGTGACACGTATATGGAATAATTTTGTAATACTATTCCTGTTTGATTCGTATACATATACTTGCATGCTATAAAGGTAGGAGTGGTTTTATCGTGGTCATATTGATTATTCGATGCCGATTTTCCCTCCTCGCCATATTAAAATACTCTGCTATAGACTTTGCATAAGTATATCGTGCTTATTCGTACGATAGAGATCATGTTTTACTTCGTGTGGCGATTTTTTGGCATTTAAATTTTGAGTAGACGGCTTCAAACTTCACGGTGAGCAAAAACCCGCTATTTGACTAAGCGAACAAGATTCACTTTTTTTAGTTTTGGTTCTTCAGCCCAGCTAGAGCGCATCAAGTCTTTAAAATCATACTAGACCGGTATTTTTTGTTTAGCGCTGATAACTCGTATTCGCCCATTTGCAATCGTTCGGTTATATCTACAATACCACGTAACGTAGCGATATCCAAGACGCACCTCCCAATAACTAACTACGTATTATTCACGTACATAAAAAAAAGTTTCGGTCGGGACGTTTTTTCTTACCAGCTGAGTTCCGACGTGTAGGCAAGCAGTCCAGTCAGAGCAAGGAGCAGGCGGCCACCGCGCGGCACCGCCATCTTTGAATGACCTCCGTCAGTGTTTCAAAAATATTACACTCTAATAACCTCCAGCTCCAGTTTGCCCTGTTGTGCCGGGGCGCTTTCGACCTGAAATGAGAGAAATCGAAACGAACAGAAAATATGCTATTTTTTGGCATGCTACCACATAGAAATGCTGCGGATAACAACTACACTTTACGTAGAATGCCCGCCGTTAATTTTCGATTTTGACAGAGTGAGGCATTATTTAATAAGGCTTCGACATTAAAGTTAACGGAAAAGCTTATCTCATTGGTGGCTAACGGCATAGTACATACACCAAGAGCGCAAGCTTCACATCGTTGATTTAAGTCAGCCAACTTTTAGTCCTAATCGAAAACTTAGGCAACAACGATTATCGATGTTTTGGTCCTCTTCTAAAATCCCTAGCCGAAGACAGCGTCTAAGCTATTTATCTATGCATCGATTTAATTGATTACGACATTCCCCATTACAAAACGCAGTTGATACTGATTTTTCATAGCGGTAACATTAAATTTATAATTTTATTTAACGTATTTATTACCATATCTCTCCTATAAAATATAATACAGGCTTTGATTTGACGAGCTAGGCTTCAAGTACTTGAAAAAAAAGATACGAACTGCACGAAATTTAAAATCCGCTGATTTTAAGAAAAGTCCACGAAAAAACTACGGTGCCAGCTCTCGACATCAGGGGTGTGCGCTTGTAATATCTACTGTCTAACAGACTTTCTATGCTTATGTCCACTTTCGTTCCATTTTCATACCATTACATCACAAACGATAACCCGAACCCCGATACCCCGCAATCTTCCTACTAAATATTCATTGACACTTAAAAAAATCGCGCTTCGTCTTCTCAAATCCGTACGATTCTCCCACTTCCTGTTATGATAGAAAGATATGTGTATTATATATAACCCATATGGCAGGATAACATTTGATGAGCATAAGCCCTACCATGTATTATCGGTGATCGGCCTCTTGTCCCGTGTCAAGCGGTACCTGCTCGTCATCATGAATCGTTTTCGCATATGTGTGTGTGTGTGTGTGTGTGTGTGTTGTGTGGGGACGGCCTAACGAACAAAGGTGACAAAGGCTCTGAAGCAACGGGTGTGAATGAAAACCGGCTTCTGCCACGGCTTTCACCCGCGCGCCCAGACTGATTCAAGGCAAAGACGAACAATATCTCTATCTATGAAGTAATCAGGATAGCTGTAAAACCATGATCTAGACGACTCAGTCACCGTTGGGATCTTTATTTTGTGCTCCGTGGGCCTTCGTTTACTTTTTGCACACCTGCTCTTTACTCACTTACAGGCCATGATTATACCAGACACAGACAGCTTGCCATTTTTTGCGCCGGGGAACGAAGTGGGTTGGAAAAAAGGGGAAGGGGAGTAGATTTAGCGAATAATTGTGAATGTCTCACCCAGCGTATCTGTTCTACTTCACCTATAGCCAACAATGATATAGCTATTCAAAGAGCAGAAACGATGAAGCACATGCAATAATACAATGATGATAGTGTCAACTACCTGCTTGATCAATTCTAGTAAGATGCACACTATTCATGGCTACCGACGACCGTTGCACGTTTTTTGTCGATTAGGCAAAAGAGCGACTAAATAAAACCCAACGCGTGAGCAGGCTTGCCCCACAGGGCTGGGTGGCATGCCGCATAAAGTTAGCAGTCAACGGTCGAATCGACCAAATGCAAAGATGGTGATCTCTTCTCGCTGTTAATTCCACGCGACGTCAGGCATCTGTATCGACGACGGCGCAGTGGGGTATTGTCCAAACAGTAATAGTCCCTACGATAGCAGCAATGGCAAGCAGAAGAAGAGATCAAGATCAAATGAACGAGTCAAAAAATATCCTTTTTTAACTATTTTTTAAAAGTAGTTGCTTTCAGAAGTCTATAAAATCTCGAATAAAGGACTTACACCATACCGTGCCTCCGTACAAAATTCTGTACACAAATGTTCCGTTTAACGCTTGCTGCTATACAACGTCCAGCATTCTCTGAACGACGCTGTAATTCATCGAAAATCAATTGATTTACTTCCGTTGTTGTCGTCGCACAGATCTCCCACGCTTCTAACGCCAGCGCAATTACGTGTATCTTTACTGTCAATCGTTATACTGTATTGGAGTAATAGTCACTACTTCTATAGTCTTTTTCTGAGTTTATGGCTTGTCAACAAAGAGGTGTGATTGCTTGGAACGCTGCCGGATGCCAAGTGTTACCAAGAGCGATTAATCTATGGACATTTGCATAGGAAAGACTACTGAATCCAATGACTGTAGAAGCATGTCACAACAACGACGACGACGACGACGATGACGTCCTACAAAACGTCATCGTCGTGTCCCTCTCAAACAGCTCCACGCCTTCTAATAGCGAAGGTTGCATATCAGAACAAACATGTATGGATATCATTACCTAATGTTGTATTGAACTAAAAAGAAAACTCGCCTCGAACACTTTGGCATCCGTATGGACAAATTGCTCGATAGATCTAAACCTTGGGTTCATGTTGAAAGATATCGGATGAAGGTGGCTATGCAAGACTCGGTCTATTTTATAGTGATCAGGCTTCCTGAACACGACATAACTACTAATGTGTTTTTTTATACACAAGCTACTGAGAAATGCCACACTTGATTCCACAGCAGACGTTCTCCAGACGATTTCCCAGCAGTAACGTTTGCGACACCGCGTTTTTCTAGGAAGGATCTTAGGGAGCGATTTTGGGCTTAGTTAACTTTCTGTAATAATACATGTTGATCAGTAACGTTTTCCCTTTCAATATTGCTCTGGCGTTCTAAAAAAAAGTGAAGAAATTCACCCATTAAGGAAAATAAATACATTATCACTCCAGATTTTGGAAGAATAACATCCGCTGAAAGAAAGTTTTAAAGTATCTTTTTTAGCGCGAAAGTCGTTTAAATTACGTGTCAATATCGATAAAAAAAAAAGTTGCAGTACAAAGGACGCTTCAGTTTATAGTGTATATCTCTATACACTGTAACTTCCAGAGAAAAAAAAAAAAAGTGGTTACTCTTAAGTAGGCAGGTCTGCTGAAACGTCTGGCCCTGTCTCTATTACCCTTCGACCTTATTAGTGCCAGACCTCTACCCAGTTGCTTGAGGTATACCGAGCATTTCACTCATATTAGTTTTTACCACTTTCTATCATATTTTAGTGCGCTGGGGTGCGGAGTATCCATCTTCTATTGAACGGCTCCAGATCCTAAACGTCAATGACTTGCGTTCTGTATCCAATGTCGCTTAGTTAGCCTCAGTCAGGCATATCTGGAGTCAGCATAATTTTCTTAATATCAATCATATCCATAAGCTTAAATTATAGTCTATAGCATCCCGAGCAAAAATAGTTTAGTCCCTTTCATTGCATTGCAAATGCCAATTGTAGCATCAGTTAGAACTCCAATTACCAGCTGTCTATTATGTGGAATTATCTATCTGAATAGAAATATCAGTCTGTCCTGTGAAATCAGACCTCTAACTGGGAAGATTGTTTTCAACCTTCTGATAGGTCTTTTTCCGACCCCTTGCTATTCGGTCCTTTTGATACTTGATTCGAGCTATACCTTTATTCTATATTCAACCTTGTTAACATAAATCTTTAATGTATTATACGATTAGTTCACATTTTGTAGATGATTCAACTGAAAATCCATACCACAATGCTTTTTTTTTTAAGTGTTTTTATTTATAGTGGCAAATTTTTACTAAATAAATGTTTTTAGGTTTACGTCTGGCAATGCGTTAAGCATTTTTTCTAAATGATCAGCTACATCTAATTGAACACAAAATGTGCTTACGCCTGGTTTTGAACCTAAGCCATTTCACTTATCCATTACGTTAGTATGCCGACCCCCGCATCATCATCACAGGAACTCCAAATTTGCGCTGAGTCACCCTTCTGCGTACTGTTCCTTTTTATCTATGAGTTGACATAATACTTTTCGCAAACAGGTCTATATAGAACTGCTGTCTATTCGAAGTTCACCTACTTCGACAGTGTCGTCCCTCATGCCTGTTTGTTTCCTATAGAAGAGCTACTGTCACTATGGCTTTTAATACAGACGAGCGCGTCAATAACGTATGATAATAATGAACCGAAGATGCTCGGAAGCTTAGTTGTGTCCCGTAAGTTTTATTAACTTCAAACGCCGCCGTCAGCAGCTTTGGCAAAACATCGCCAGCCGGTAGTAGCGGTGGCTGGTATTTGTAGTAGCGGCGAATCAAAGTTAGGATCACTTCGTGCCCCCTTCCTGCCGAGTATTGCAGTACCTCCTTTGATGTCAGCCGATGTTCTCACAGCCCGAAGGACCTCATTGGTAGCAGACGTAGCAACTTCAGCAGCATTGAAGTCACTTATTCGTCCACGCCCGCCGTCTTCGTAATCGTTCTTTCGAGTTGATCGTTGCCGATGTCACTTATTACTACGAAGGCGACAACATTATTATCATCTCATTTGACGAAGGAACTGTGTGAAAGGCTGAACTGTACTCGTAAGCGCAACATCACCGTTGTATCGCCAATTCGAATCGAAAGATGGTCGTTGACAGGTCAAAGCATCGGCACTCGGAAGAAGCGGAACTTCCGCGCAACAAACGACGATCATCGGACGAATATGCATGAATCCACTAAACGATACTGCCTGCTGGGCCAGTAGCTGGGGTCATGACGAAACGCTCACCAGCTCTTTAGAAGGAGAAAACGCTACGTAGAGCTGAACTTGTCGATAGAAGTACTGAAATCAAGCAAATAGGACAATACTCAAACAGATTGTAAAAAAACAATCAAATGACAACACCGTACGGTGACACTTTATAGAAAGAGCTAAATGCCTTCGCAGTTAAATGCCCTCCCCCCCCCCCACTGGTTTATAGCTAATGGACGCTATCGCAGCGTCCCTATGAAGTGGGGAACGCCTCCAACGGTATCATCTCCAACCACCACCGTTTGACCATATATGACCAACCCCACGTGGTCGCCAATTTTACATCGGCGATGTTGGAAGCCCCACCGAGGTCGTTCAGGCTGTAAATAGCTCACGGTGTATAATCTTGTCGACATTCCATAGACGTTTCGAGTCTAGTTGTCGTTTAGTTCACTCTGCTGCGTGAGTTTGCGTGGCCTAACAGGCCAGCCACGTGTGGAACCGCCAACCGTCGCTGTAGGCACAAGCGGCCCCGCGTGCTCCGGGGGAGCGAACGGGAGTCACAAAAGCAGCCATAACCATAATCACAGCGACAGCTGCAGCGACTGGACATTCGTCTGCGCTTCTGTCGAACTACAAATATAAAACCATTCTATTTACAGAACGTGAAATTAGCGACCAACAAGGAAGGTGTCCCCGTGCCGATAACGTGCACTTATCGACACCTATTCACAGACATGTGTGCATATAGGGGGCTAACAACACTCATTCCCGTGTACATAATCGAATGCATCAAACACATTCAATAGCTAGTCGTTCACAATGATGGGGCAATTTTCTTCTGCCACAGCACGCCATGACACCGTTTATAGCTCGATGGATGTTTGGTAGTTCTAGTAATTTTATGTAAATGTGTATCTCTCCAAGACGAAAACGGAAAGCTCAAACTTAGTATACGGAAAGAATGAAAACAACAATTTATTACAGAGCGATATTTTTGCTAAAGAGTCCTGTGCGAGTACAATTGTGTACCAAAATAACATGATGCAGTAGACCGTGTTGTACTGGCCATGAACGCGCCACGCCTATCAATTGGCTCCATGCTATGCATGTAACCGCATACCTAACCGTCCGGCGTATACGGCGGATCCGGGAACTAGCGTCACAGCTACTCGTGATCTTAACTGTTCTACCTGTGGCTAAACGCAGCTCCGTGAACCCTAAAATCTTGGTGGAGCACAGTCACGACGGACCAAAAGGATGACGCCACCACCTTAATATTGTCGTTTCGTTACATGTTATCTTGTTTCGTTGTTGCTCTAGGAGGGTTCGAGCTAGCAAAAACAATTTTCCGGATGGGTGTCTCTGAGCTAGCTGCCTAAATGTACTCCGCAAACGTATATAGATATAATGAGGGTACGATAGTAATTCAAACAAAACTTTATAGCAGACCATTTGTAAATAATGGCAAGGGACGCTTATGCTGCGCGTAGAGGGCGCTCGTACTAAGTAGAAAATTATAAGAGTTTTTCAAGCCTGCTTGAAAAACAATTGATCTGGCGACTCTTGCTTCGCCCATCGCACATGCACTACGTGCTTAAAGCGCAAACGGTGCAGTATGTAAGACTTTTCATTGCGTATTGAAGGACAGCGTCGAATCAGGGTCTGCGATTTCGGTTGTGTATTTCAGTACACACGCGATATGATTGCCTTGTCCAGGCTCCATCATACTCTAACGCGAGGCATGTCAAGCAGTGGTTAGGTTTAATGAGAAAAATTGTCCTTTGCCGCCCTTTCGCTCTTTTTTTAAGTCCTAGTATGCGCTCACAGCGCAAAAAAGCGTTTAATAACTGATTGATGACTATTGTCAAGCCATACTAGAAATACTGGCTAGCCCAAGAATCGTCTGTTTTACCTAATGTATTTACTTGTCAGCATTGGGCTTTGTGAGCAATTGCTTACCTATAATCTGGTAAAAGAATTTGGCCCATCGAAAAAAAACGCATCACATATATGACTGCAAACATACTACTTGACAGAGGCAGTAGGCAAAAACCTATGTAACTGAAAAGTAACGCCGGGGGGGGGGACGGGGGTCAGTTTCGTACCCTTTGATCCGTAGTACTATTTTCAAGTTCATGAAATGTATCTGCTGAATTATATCATCAGTATCAAAAACTTAGCACAGTGTAAAGTAATCATACAAAACTATCGTCGATACGAGAGTTTTGTATGATTACTTTATCGCATTGTTATCTAAGAATGAGCTGTTTTATAATTAATTAATAAATGCAGTTTGAACAATGTAATAATACTAGATATAAAGCGCTCCCGTGTCGCTTAAATCTGTGCGTCATCCGTTGTCCGTATATGACAACCATTACCAACTGACGCAGTACCGTAACAAAAATGGTTTTCAATGGACAGACAAACAAACCTTCTTTCAGCTCGATGCAAAAAATGGGTTGAGACGACTGATCGATACTTTTACTAATCAGTTCAATTGATCAGTAACAGTGTACAATTCAGCATTATGGTGCGATGGCGTCCATCCACCATAAATAATGCTTAACCCATCTTGCGCAAGGTCAATTCACCCGCGCGTGATAAATGCTGGGCCAGCTATCGCGACAAATTTGTTACCTGCAATCCAAGACTCTGTGGCAACGTATAATTCCGTCATAAACGTCACTTCTTCAACCGAACAGGGTGTGAATTGGGCATGAAAGTGTATAGCTTTTTCCTAGGTAGGGCGGTATTACGCTAGAATCCTGAGCAATTGACGCATCTCTCCGATTTGGTACGCAATAAAAGGCTATAAATTATAAGGAGAATATAAAGGCTAGAGCGGTTGATCCGAAGGTGATGTGTCTGTAAAAAATCAGTTGTCATCCTGTTTGAAATCTTGCATGTGATTCGCTCTAGACTGAACTGATCCGGTTGCTCTAAGCTGTTAGATGCATAGATGCGCCGTACATAACTACTCAACATACGCAGAGAGTACTAGTGGTACCTCATCGCGAGACCCTTTCAACTATGCCCATAAACGAAGATACCATTAATGAGTTACCACGGTGACATACACTGGACAAAAAGCATCCAATGCTGGAATCTGTGTTAATGTGATTATATGCGTTTATAGTAGATACAGATAGATCTTCATTGACAATATATTAAAGTGACCAATTTACATATATATATCATTTATCGTTAGGTTAGCTTTACATGCGGATGTGGGCTCGCGCTATCATTCAACAAGATGGTTAAATAATGAATATCAACAATAGCAATCAAGCAACAAGGCTGACACGAAGTCAACTGAAGACGTAATAGAAGACAGCTTGCTTACTCTAATGTAGAGGGAAACAATATCTATTGCGTAAACGCAAAAACCTCTTAATTACGCTAGGTCAGAGCGGTTATAAGGACATTCGCATAACGGCCATAAGGCTTCAGATACATTTCGTGATCGTCGGGTTTTCACCCGTGGCTCAAGCCAATCTGCTAGAAGGATCATGACAAGACCAACAGCTGTCTTAGTTACTTCGCTCGGTAGCAAGCCCGTACGCTATACATAATAATACTTACAACCCACAAATTACTTGCATAACTGCCCGGTGGTAAACTGAGGCAGGCTACGGACCGTTACGTTTGACAGCCGTTTCCACATAAATAGGTATCGTCCAAAAAAAAACCGAGTACGGTGTATTTCTAAAAACACACAGAAACAGACATCGACAGTCATCGAAATATTCACTCGGCCTGTATAAATGGGCCTACCATATTCTTATATTTCTTTGTAACCTGGTGCCCTCTTCGGCCGGGAATTTACGTCCTTAATAGTAGGCATCAACTGCTCCTCAACCAGCTTCCATTATCTATCCGAATAATCATTAAAGTAACGACAATGCATATTAAATATAAATGATAAGATGATATTTACGTAATTTTATAGATTATTGTTTAACCGTCGTCCGTGCTGCCACCCTGGTTTGTCTAACAACAGCCCTCGAAGAGTCATTGCAAACTCAACCTCGCTAACTTATTGAAATGCTGAAGCGAAATAAGGAAAAGCAGTAAACGTTTCCCATTCTGCTCAAATCATTCCATAAGAATATCGCCGTCGTAGTGACCTTTATACCTACCCAAAGTTTTACTACTCTAATAAATCGTTAAGTTGATGTTCATCTTGGCAAATCAAGCCAACGCTGGACGTAAGTCTTCTTTCGTTTCTGACCAACACGATACGTTTCAGTATCTGCAATAGCAGAATTATTTCTCAAACGACGTCTTAAGCATCCTACTTCGGTACGGTGAAACGCATGAAAGCATACTCGCACGAAAGCAGACGAACACCGTTGGGAGCACTTTAATAAACGAGAGGCGTGAAACGAAAAGATTCGTGACTTCTTCGGGCCTATTAGCCGGCCTGTTCGTTACGGCCGATCATAACCGAACGGAGTGGTCATCTGGGTCATTGGTGCAGGCGGCGTTCTTAACAGCCGCATGATTTAATTGTCCCATATTGACTACTAAATACTTCGAAGTTTCGTTTTTACCTAACGAAACATTGCCTATCCATGAGACGTTAATCTAACCCATTTTTGTTCACGTTGGCTAATCTTTTTACATAATAATATATGGTGCGTACTGATAATAAAACTGTAGAAACCTATATTGTAGTTTACTGTTGTGTGCTGGCAAACATGAATTCTGTAAATTTTTGCTACAGATAATATATATTTCTGCATGCCTGCGTCCGTTTTTATTATATATGTAGTGGCTGTGTGAGATTTTTCTCGGCGTGCTAATCTGGGTGTAAAAAAAATGTTAACTTATTGTGACCCTAAGGACGGACCCAAGCTCGTGACCATGCGATGCCCTGCGTTTCACTTAGGATGAAACACTATTCGTTGTAGTGTAACTCGCGCTACCACTGTGGCCTACGAGCTTGGTTCCACCGACTCGTTCCCATGTCAGTTCCGTAAGACCTCGCCGCCATCTTATCTTTGCGACGAGCGTTTTACAAATGAGGAACATATCGAAATGAACTAGACCTCTGCAATTTCGTCTGCGCGTTCGAAGCGACTGTTTCCTCTGCTATAAAGACTACTGCTAGCGATGTATGTAGATAGCCATGGACACGCATATTCAATTGTTACTTAGCTTGAGCACATACGAGCTATACGAATTTGTATAAATAAAGTAATTTCGTAAGTTCAGAAGATTTCAATCTCACAGAAGTGAAGTGACGACGAAAACGCACAGATGCGAACCTAAACATAAAAATGTACATAATAGATCTGGCTGATCGAATTTGTTTATAGTTATTTTTTCCTTTTCTTTAATTCGGCTGTTGTACTGAACGCTCCTCACCACTCTGGCCACCAGAAGCTGCTATTGCTGCGGCCTCTAGATCTATCCGATCTTTGCCAATCTCTGCCGATTTTCCTACACTATGTAAAATCATCACCCCCGGAAAGAAACAAGCCGATCTTATCCAGCGACGCGAAGACAATGACCAAAACAGATATCGACATACGTTCGGACACCGTCAACGGCTATTTTCGTCTTAGTACCTTTGTTAGGATCAACATTTATTCGGATCGGTTGCTGTGACACCGGAAAATCATACGAAAAAAAGCAACCCCTCTAAAGCGGGAATCGCTTCGGGACTAACTGAATCTACCTGTAAGTCGGTTGCTGCGTTCCTATTCTAAGAAGACGTCCAACCAAAAGCAACAGGACCAACCACAGCTACCGCAGGCGACCATACAACGGTTCGCCGTACTCAGCCCGGCTCCCGGTCATTTACCTCGATCTTCTTGTTGGCGTTTGTTTGAAATTTGTTTAAAATCTACCGCTTCAGTAGCATGACGACCCGTTTTCTCCAAATTCGACCGCGCCTGATCGCTGGGTACCACAAATGGGTGACAGGACACCTTTCGATCGGACCAACCCGTCTACAATGCGCCAGTACAATGAAAAGACAAACATTTTGGACGGATAAATGGGATTCAAGCAATTGAATTATTTTGTCAGAGCGCCGATCAAATAGGCCGTGACCTCCTCTTGCGTCTTTGACCGCCCGCACAGAGCTGGTTAATATTTAATCTTCAACTACTGCCCAGGCGCACTTTTACTTCACATACTTTATTTTACCTTACAGTCGTTGGCCCTGCCGAACATACCTTTTTCTAACTCATGTGCAGATTAGAGCGTGATGATACTGCTGTTATCCTTAAAGTAATAATCGCGGCCCACGCACGACGTGTAATCAAACATGGATCTTTGTGTGCTTACGTCCTGATCTAGTAATGCTGAATATCGTGCTTATCGTTCATGTAAGACTAGAGCATCGCTACTAGTTTGATTGTGTAACATCAAATCTTCTCATGAACGTAGTTTGCCGTATTGGGCCGTATGGCTGCAAAGGGTCCTATTTGTTGTAGGTTTGAGTGTGTGTTAGGACCAAAGATGATAATATTATCATGTTTCTCTGCTATATCTTATGTAGGGGTAGACGTTATTAAAACAGGTAGGTAACCTAGAAAAAAAAGATCTCATCCTTAATATTTTCCTCTGACTGCAATAACAATAAAAATCAACGACTTGTACAGTTACTTGCTTAGGCGTTAGTTGCTGCAGAGTCTCCTTTGCTTAGTAGCCAGTGCTTTCTGGAGAATTCACAGAGTTTTCCTAAATGGGAGCACTCTAATTGACAATTAAGGCTATTATAAACGTCACACATTGTACTTAGCCGGAGACCCCCTCATTGTAATCGAGCACCGCTCATAAAGGGGTTCGAAAGTTACGCGCTGTTTACTACTGCGAACAAGTTGCAACCAGTAAGCGACAATGATATTACACCCACTCGAGCTGTCCAACCCGATCTTCTTACAGCCGCATGACGCAGCTGTTGGTGACGCATGGCGTAATGAATGAAGACTCCAACAATAAAGTGAAAACCAAAACACTAACTGGCAGGGCAATCGCAGGCGAAGATGACATCGTGTTATGAAGTCGGGCGCGTTCAAGGCTGGCGTCGACTTCATGCGCTTCGAGGTACATTCGCGTTGCCATAAAAATGTATTTGCAATATAGAATTCTTTCCAGCGCGTTGACATTTCAGTCTCATGTTGACGTCAGCTGTTCAGCTATTAGGTTCCCCTGTATCCATAGTATGATCGTTCTTTAGAATTACCGGGAAAACAAGATCTGGAAATACGGCAAAAGTTGAAGACGTTGATATTGACGCACACGTGTATTGCCCTTCGGGTAGTCTTCGATCATACGAATCCTGTGGTTCTCCTTAATTAACAATAAACATTGACTTGTGAGAATTTTTTTCACGTGATTTCGTTGCGTACAATGTAATGAGCATAAACAAGATGAGTTACTAAATCCTTCTAAACAGATGCTCAAAAAAGCTTATAGTCGTTATAATAATAATAATAGAATGTAACATATGGGACCAGCTGCCTCTGTAGGGTTGTCAAACACTTAAATTGCGATTATTTTGCCTAATCGCGTTCACCGACGCCACAGTATGCATGTTTTTGCAATAGAACTGAGCGTACCGCACGCGTTGACTGCAACAAAACGCACGCAGGCCTAGGCCTAGGCCTAGGCCTTGACTTGTCAAACTAGTAGTTCGTCTTACCGCAAGATAACTTTGTTGTCTGTCAGCCATCATAAAATCCTCTTTTTGGAGACTATTGGAACACCAAAAGCTTGGACGCTCATTGTCGTAGGGCGACAGCTGAACGAATCTGTCTATTCGCGGATATACGAATTGATCAACAGTTATTACAGCATTCATTAAATCGCCTATCACATTAAACGTAGCTTAACATTGGTGGCCGTCTCACCGCTGGTGTCACATCAGGACAAAAAAAAAATTGTCGCATGTTCGTCATGTAAAACTAGCCACATCAACAGCTACAGGAGCAGACTAGGCAGATTAGTGCCTAGAAAATACTATGCTATTTTCTCGAGTGTCTGCATGTACGTGCGATTTCTTACAGATAACATACAGATATTGCTTTCCTTGAAGACATCGTAATTGAGATAGCAAACCCAGAGCTGATCTCGTTCAGAACTGACCCCGACGCGAGGCCCGTAAATCTAGCACATTAATCTTTATTCGCTACGCGGGCACGATCCTTTCAGAACAGCCCCTTGAGGATGTATGCCTCTCGGCACTTTTGTCCATTGAACAAATCCGAAAGCAACTGATAACATAAGCGCATACCGCCTACGCAAACTAACTTTACGTAGCTTCTCACACACGTTGCGTGGCCGACGGAAACTGCCGGCTAGGTAAGAACAAGAGGTCGATGCGGCACTCGAATAAACAATGAATAATTGCGTTGAATGGCATTGCTGTCGCCGCTTTGCGTAATAGTACGTAATACTGAATAAAGCACTGGCTTTAAAGGTCAACAACTGCAGATCTAGTTATAACTATGATTCTTACCGATTTTGCCCCTTTCTCCCTAGACAGGTAGTTTATATTGTACAATGGAAGCGTGAGATGAATGCGGAATTTTGCAATTCCTCTTTGTCGACAAGACTCAAATAGACAGAGCTGAGGATCTGACTGAGTTATATGTAATTCATGTGCCAGTATAGGTCAGTTCGATGGGAAGAAGCCTGAGATTTGGGGCGCTAGAGGCGAGAAGGGACCATTTTATATTACTGTTACAGTAAGCCACTTAAGCAGCATTCTGCCCCCTGGTGCAAACGACCTAGCTGAGCGGATGGAACTCGACAAACGGAAGAAACCCTGAAAAAGAGAGGTCTATATACTGAACGAAAGAGACATTGCTTGTGGATTCTGAGAGGTAGCCCGTTTACGTACGTGCTTTTAATAGCTATGCTTGAATTTGGAGAAGCAGACAGGAGACTGCAGAAAAAAAAGACTATGAATGGCCGTACGACCAGCGCATTCTGCCTCTACACTATTGAAATAACTAGTAATAATAATAGTATAAAATAATAATATTAACAATAATTTATATTCTAGGATGGGACGACGGTTATTCTATTGATAGCTTTTGTTTACACATGCTGATTAGAAAACAAACGGAGTCGAACGGTCGCTAATAAAACCTACTTCACCATGATTATTACTTTAGGATTATTCAGGTATGAAACTTTTTACTGTCGCCTGCCTCGTTCAATTGGGGTTTCACGAACGTGACCGTAGCTTAGCGCAGTCTCTAAAAAATAAATGAACGCATCTAGGATAGGAAGAAAAGCATATAATTAGTTCGTTTAAAGGCTTCGCGGATCAGCGTTTTCGCTGACAGCCGCCCGCATAAACAATAACAGGATCGTTGAGATGTCAAGCAATATAACTTAAGTGTGACGTTAGGTATTCCGTGTGAAGGTAAGTCACTCGATAGCAACGCCGTCAGAACTTTTGGACTAACCAATTACGCTGATCCATTTGTTTTAAATATCGAAGCTTCAACGGGCTGAGCATATGTCTCTTCCAAAACACTATGTCTACTTAAAAATAACTTTAAATTCAATTATTTCTATTACAACGGTAAAAGCGAGAAGTTTAGAAACGTATAGAATGTCGACCTAAATTAAATTCATAGCTAGTTTATTCTTTGATAGGGCTCATAGATCTATCTACACAGCCTTACAGTTGCCCCAAAACGTGGGGCCATGGTGTGATATTATACAATACCACAATTGACTCCGTCTGTTGACCAGTTGAATAACCGATTTATTACTAATCTCTTTCCTATATACAATAATGTTCTAGACTATCGTGTCGGTCTATAGGAAGGCCATGTTTGTAATGCTATTCGCTACCTAACGTTTTAATTTTCAAAATCTTTCTACGCGTCAGTTCGTAGATAGGCTATCGATGTGTTGCCGTTTGTTGCAGTCCCGACTGCCGACCGTGATAAAGCAGGCACAGGCATTTCTAGAGAACTGTAAAGCTTCTCAGTCCATCTTCATCACGTATGGCCAGACAGCGCTCCTCCATATTGATTTTTTTCTTCTACTTTGTTGTTACACTCGGCCATAAACAGCGCCAGACGCCGCCATTATGCTATAAGCGACAGTCTGTACTGAGCGAGTAACGGAGAGAATAGCAGAGGTATAGGCAACTAAGGACAATTTCCTAAATATGAACCAAGTGAACCTTCGCTGTCACAAGTTCGATTGTTGACACTGTTCCCTCAGACGAGCAAAATAACTGATGTTCATTCACTATAATACATTGTTCCCTTAGCATTACATAAGTGTGCTGTGTATATTGGTGCAAAAAAGCACAAAGGCTTTTGCAAACTAGAAATTTCTGTCCTCTGCGTTAGTACCTCGCATTTTTTCATACGACTTCAATCCTAGATCGAGCTGAAACCATTCAGGTTTGCCATGTTATTTGACATCAACAGGACATACCCCTTTCCCCTATGAGAAATCTGACTTTTTTTTTTTTATAACTTCAAACCCCCTGACACCCCTACACAAAAGAAATGGGGCAGGCGCAAGTGTAGTACTCCATTTCTGGACTAGCTGCTTTTGTTTCTATTTTCGATAGCTGTACCAACATAGTCACAGACCCCGGCGACTTAAATCTATACTTTGACGGCAGCCCTTCCAGTCACCAGACGAGACACTATGTCCACGGATAAGCGTCGACCCTAAATAGAAATAGAGGCATGCGACGAAGTAATGACTAGATAGATTATTATTTTCTTTTATATTAATATATATGGATATAATGTCTGTTTAGTACAGTCGATACAACCGCGGTCTAATATGGCAGTCGGTCCATGAAGAACAAACTGCCTAGTCGTGACTATTGTATGCTGTGTCTGTCTTCAGCTTCATATGAAGATAAATTGTTGACGACTAACTTCTGCGTCAACTTTAGGCCAGACCACGAGCATTTTTGCTAGGAAGAAAAGCTCAACGATCACGACATGTAACATTCTTCTGGTAAATGTTAAGCAATCGACGGGGGTGTTGCATAAATTCATGCATGCAATATTTATGAGCTTCAAAGCACTGTTGGACTCTGTCCTTAGGGGTGCAGTATGAATAACCTTTGCAAAGGTACGAACCGCCACAAACGTGCTAAGACTGAAAGCAGTGACACTTCAAGAAGACAAGGCCCAGATCGGCAATTGAGTTTTTGAATTGCGGCCTTTTTTCTAACCCGTGGACTGGCACACGGAGATTATCTAGACCCCCCTCTTTTGCCTTTGTTGCTGAGCGACTTAGCCGAAAAGATTCGTATGGTCGGAAACCTTGTGAGGGTTCTCGTATACGCAGAATATTTAGTCCTATATAGAAAAAAGGAAACTCTAGATACAGCGTGTCCTCACTTGGCTACAGACAGCCAACACGAAACTCGAAGGCCGAAGATGGAGGACCACAAATATGAAAGCGATGAAGTTGAGTCGAGTAAGCAGCTAATAGCTCAAGATACCGTAGTTATACTGGGCACACTTCTAAAATACTCCAATAAGTTCCCGTAGCTAAAACTACTGTATCCATACGAATATATATAAAAGAAAAAAAAAAAAAACAAATGGCACATGCAGGAACGCGGCGGCTACCATAAAGAGTCTGCGACGCTTGTCCATCTCCAATGTTCTACGTTTTTCTCATCGCAAGCGTACCCCAATAACAATATATAACACTGATGCAGTATGGCCAACATTTAACCATAGAGATCATCAAGCAGCTAAATCGGCTGAAAGCATCCTTCTTCAAGCGCGCGTCAACATTACATTGTTTAATACGACAAATTCGTGTAACCTCTTGGCGCCACACCGCTTTTTGCCGGGAAACTCAACCTTCTGAGATTGCGTACTCTTGCCCTGACATGAGGTTTCGATGACCGAAAACGTATCGACTGCCACGCGATTTACAATTTAGTTCATCACTTTCATTATCTACCGTCTACATTATAACAACTTTCCACGAACCTATTGAGAACGGCATCTGCTCCGTAGGTGGTCAACCGTGTGGTAGACATTTTGCGGTACGATGCAGCTAAGTATATATCCTCTTTTCGAAAACAAAGGTAACACTGACAAAGATACGTTATAATGAGTACGAGATCGCTTATTTTTTAGTACAATATGATCTAATGGCACCATAAGGATGTAATTTATATTTTCTATACGTTACTTTTTCAAATGGGTCGTTGCTGAGATTTTTTATACGGTATCCTCGTAAGAAATATCGCCATACAGTAATGTAATATAAATAGACATTACGTCCATTAGGTACTGTTTCCGACATCTTGATGTCGATCAATGTCATTTGTATGGGACATCTAAATAGGGCTTGGCTGAACCACCCCATAATAGTTGCGATTTACTCGCAAAAAATAACGATGTAATTTACGCAGCATTTTATGAGTCACCTCTTGTGAAGCGCCTAACTAAGGTTTACATGCCTAAAAGCACCTTTTGATTGCGATACTCCTTGAAGGAATTCCATTTTTTAGTTTTTCCTGTTGTTTGTGGGTCTCCAGCAAATTTCCGTACATTCGTTTAAGAGGATCAACGATGAAGCTTAGCATATAGATAACTTTCTTTGTTGGTATCTGGCTTTTACCGTTTCTGCCAAGTTCGCCTGTTACCCAGAAGCGTTGTCTGATCCCTTTGGCGTATAGCTGTGACGCGTTAATCTGCCACGTACGGTTATGGCGAACTAATGTAGTTGATAACGAAGATGACAAAAAAGATTACCGAAGTAATAGACATAAGTGTAAGAAGCAATTTGCGAGTCCTATTCTTATGGTTGAGATCGAGAATCGAGATACTGATGCTGGATTTTGAGGTTCTAGTATTGATGTCAGTTATATGATGACTCAGATGATGATGATTGCTTGCTCTCCTCATCGTAGTGATTAGTCACGTGTGTCTGTTAAAGTCTATGTCTATAAATAATAGTAGAATGAGCGTTCAATTGCTTTCGATAGCTGAGTCGTGTCGACAAGAACCGACAAAACTCGGTTTGTGCCTCTAAGCTTCTGATGTGGCAGTGAAGTGGCGCCAACTGCAGTGGATGGGGCAATCACTGCGGCCGCTTTTTTAACGAAGTTGCCCTCTTTTTCTACCGTTGTATTGTTGTTCCTGTCGTCTGAAAATGGATGTCTGTCTGGTTTCGCCTGTGGCTGCTTCACGCACCGTCCGCCAACGCATTTTCTATCTTTGGAGAAGGCCGGGATCGCGTCGATCACTCCGCGAGAGAGCGGAGAAAGAGACAGCAGAACGTCACACGTCAGTTGCTAACCATAACATCGACGGCAAGGACGGACGCGTCAAACCCCTCTGTACGTTTCAACTTCATAACAAGTGCGCGTTTTCTATTATACACATATATTGTGCTTTTTTGGGCTTTCCTACGCTTTTGACGAAGACGGCCATCAAAGCTGGTTGTCTAAATGGAGTGAGTCTGCCACCGCCGCCGCAAATGTACGAAGGCTGATCCCAGTTAGAATCAATTATGAAGGCGAACAAAACGTTCCCTGCAGTTTTTAGCCATGCTCATTTATACTGCAAACAGCGAAGCTAATGTAATTTTGCACTTTATTACTACACCATTGATACATAAACTATTTTTCAACATCACCCTCTACTACTTCATATTGATCACTGTGACGCCGAGGCTTTCGCGGGCAGAACCTCAAACGATCAATCGATTATGCCTCGTTCCAGAAAATACCTTTGCTGTTATCATCCGCTTTGGCTGCTGTTGACGTTGCCGTCGAAGTCTGCGTCGACGTGGCACATATCGTTGTCGCTGAACGATACCGCGTCCAACTTTACTGTTATGGCTTTCCCAGTGACTGCGGCTTGTTATTCCTACATAGTTTGTTAAATTGCGACAATAGCTACATCTGTTTTAGCTACCTTGTGATATTTTATTAGATTCATTATACAATAGCTTCTAGCAAACGAAGACAATTGTCATGCCCGCCATGGGGGCGCCACAAAGTCAATAGTAGCTATAACGCCAACAACCGCAGTATCGACCTAGTAGGCGTGCGCGACTCCTGGCTCTAGTCGCAGACATAATACTGCATCGCTACCTGCGTTGGTTGATGACTGCCTGGCTACGTGTTGCAAGGCATCACGACGCGTCTACAGAGGAACATTACTGTCCATCTGCGATTTGCGTTTAAACTAAAAAGAAAAGCTGCGCGAACAAAAACTTCTGCTAGCTGCAGCTTACTGTTCCCCGCTAACTGCCAGCCAACCAACCAACCAACCAACCAACTTATCAATGACTTAGTTGGTTAGTCATTTTACCTGTTCGTAATCCTTCACGGCGTTGGTAACAGATCCAAAAACAGAGCACGCGATCGACCTCGGCTGCCGCCACCAGCAATCAAACAGATCTCCACTCGCGAAGGCATCTAACGCACCGCGTCATCATGGTGCTAACAATGGCGCTGCACCTTTCGCGTTTTCCATCATTACGTTGTAGTGGAATTGACTAAAGCGTCAACGCCAAAAGCAGAAGCAGCGACAATGCGCGGTCCGCCGAAAAGTCGTCACTAATGCATAGTTCCACAGAACTATTATCACTATATATATGAGCATCTCAGTTGTCCGCATGCGCATATAGTGTGTGCGGAACTTCTAGCAGAGCTACAACTTTACCTATATAAGTTTGTATGTTCTATCGCTGCTCTAGTAACGACGCGAGAACGACACCCCACAGAATGTCATCATTCATTTAGAGCTCGCAAAAGAATTACGGCGAACCAGCAGCGATCGTCCCCTCGTCTTCGTGATTGCTTCCACATCAAACAAAGTCAACCGCACGAAACGCCGACGAAGAGGCAGGGAACATTAGCGAAAAACGTCTGCCTGTCTACCTACCCATCTATCCGGTATATATATCAAGTATAATAGAAAGAGTATATTGACAGCAAGAATGCATATTGGGCGGCCATAAACGTGTCACAGTCATCGCCGGGTCGGGAGGTACGACACGCGCTGTACATTTATTCGTATCACAGTTCATCGCTCGTGGAGTTCATTATGACAACTGCGGTGGCCTGAGCGACGGGCACCGTTCCGGCAGCACGGTTTAGCATGTGAGACGTATTTGCATGACCCTTGTGAATGAGCAGCGTTCCGTTGTTTAATAGAAAACATTTGTAGATTTCCCAATTCAACAGGGTACGCGGACGAATCCGTCGAAGCGCAAGAAACGTCAGATTTTGTTCCCACACAGTTCAGATATTAACCAAGACGAAGTACAGTCGAAGCCCCAAAAGAAAGATGGGTACTGTGGCGAGCCGTCGGGTAAATTTGAATGGGTGTGAACCTGTACGTACGTGCGTTCACGATAAGTGAAAATAAAGATTTTTTTTTTTTTTTTTTTATTAAATATCCAGGCAGATAACGCAGGCAACCCATACGGCATAGAGTTTATGAAGCAAACATTACAGCTTTGACTTTGAGCAACTTTGACGAGATGGGTTTATGGCCACGATATCACAAGTCCCTGTAATATTTCTGTCGAACCGCTGCTAGCCAAAAGCCCTGGTATAAATTGCAGACCCACTGGGGATTTGGGCCTTTTTCCGGGGGAGTTAGCAACTATGCATCGAACTACTACTCAGTACGCTTACATCTACTAGGTCTAATAGACGTACATGTAAGATAATAATTGTAATAATGTGAAGATTTTCTATTCGGCGCTGTGTAATTAACTCTTCAGAAGCTTGCTTCGGTCGGGCAAGCAAGCAATAGCCGGAATACCCCCATGTTCCCAGTTTTTAAGTTTTTGTCAACCTCCATGTTGCCACCTCGTCTGGTCACGTTGTTTGCAGCTGACAGGTGTAGAGATATGAACATGCATGTAACAGTGCAGAACGAGAGTGAATAGACTAAGAAGAACGCCATCTTTAACTTGGAAACTTTTTATCATGGAAAGAAGAAAAATAGGAAGGACAGAATACAGCTGACGGATTTCGTCGCTGACGGTACACAGAACGCCTTCGTTGTTATACAGAACGTTGAACTGCGCTCGGCAATCACTTTGCCTATGTTAATTTTGCCGGTAGCAAATGAAGCCGCAGCGGAGCGGCAGACAAAGGCAGGAGTCGTTCAAATACCGATGAACACACATCGAGGCATAGATGAACAAAGTAGAGTCGTCATAGTCCATGCTGCCTACGTATAATAGTTTCGTTCTTGGGTTAATTCCAAGGGGTCGTTTCGCCTCGAAATCTCGATGTGGCTGCGCCTGTGGGGTTTGCCTATGACTGCGGTCACGGCTGGCGAAGAGTCTTTACGCTGTAAGATCGGTATATTTTAACGCGCATGAGACCGTATCCGGAGACCTATGATGTGCGCTATTCATCTTTTTTGCTTGTTGCGTGCAGATGTTGACGCGTTAGATATAGTGACAATACGAGCCCGCAGCGAATTCGGATAGACAGCTGAATGACTGATTAAGCAACGGGTGACGCAGTAATGTACGTAGAAATAAAATAACGACCAAGATGGCAAGAGAGTTTGTGTTACGTAAAGTACGACGGGGAGAAGGAGGGTATATAAATGTTAGCTCGGTGGAGTCCTGTCTTTAAGAGGCTCGAGGCCTTCCAACGCGCGCTGTTCCGGCCACAAGCGTCGCCACCATTGAGAGCGGGAGATAGCGGTTCAGCCATAAGCCAATTTTGTGTTTCAATCGAAACCATTTTCCTATTGCGGAAAAGTTAATAAAGAAAACAGACAATTGAGTGTGAAAATGTTTGTTACTGTGTAAAATAGTTTTGTGTATTACATGAAATTCGTGCAAATAATAACCGGAATAAATACTGTTAACTACCATAGTATACATACCGTAGTTATACAGAACTATCATGTAGCCCGGTTAATTAAGGAGCGCTTACGATCTCGCTATGTCACGAACTGTTGGCGCCTTCGTACTAGGATGTGACGGATACGGGGATTATATAAATTATGCCGATCACATAACCTAGGCACCGTCGGATTAATTTCGAAATCTATTGGGGTCGACCTCTGAATTGGTTTCATTTGTAGTAGAAAAAACCAATAAATCAGATTTTAAGTGTTGTTATTAAGCGCGCTCTTTGCTTTTAGTATTTATGTTATATGAACTAAAGTATGTGTGTCAGCCGGAAGCAGTATGCCGACGTTGTCAACAGCCCATTGTAGCGTTCAGTACCACTCTATCCCGTTGTATTGTTTTATACTTGGATACCTATTTGGCTTCCCATGGTCGACTACTTGGGTGACGTTACGTGCGATCAACGTTTGGTTTTGACCTGTCACTGGTCCACATCGAGCTACGGCGGCGGCGGCAGCAAACAGTATCAACATGGGCTAAGCTTAACCAGCTCGATTCAGCTGATCTCAGCTGGTCACTCTCACCTCCAGCTCTACCTCAACCTCTTCTCAGGACCAAGTTTGCGTCCGTCAAACGAGGCAAATGCATTTCATCTGTATTACCTTTAGATATGAGAAGAATAGAGATTCTCCTCATATCTACACTTAGTAAACTACGCTATCGACAACGACGTTGATAAGATCGACGGCGGCAACAGCCGCTCGGTGACCGGGCCGTCACGCGCTTGGTTACCGGCCTCTACCTTTCGCTCGTTCGGTGAACTAGTCAGTCAGACCCGCACGTATTGACAAAAGCACCTCGGCGAAACGAAATCTACAAACGAAAAGAGCTGCTTACGTTTCGCAGATCTGGCGATACGCATATCGTAGGCCCACGCGGCCAAAATGACACCGTATTATTACCTATGCCTAACAACAAAAGGAGGTACACTTTTGGAAACTGTCACGTTTTCACTTGGACGTTTTTTAATTGCAGCGTCGTCATTTTTTCGATGATATGAAATATATTACAAAGCAGCCAGTGTTTTTTTTGTGTGATTACTTAATGAGCCAATACTGACAATTTAGACTAAATTCCAGTGCTTCAATTGGAGAGTTGTCCAATGAAGAATTTGCACTAGAAAATAGGTTTTTAGAAACCTCGCCTTGTCGGGATAAGCAAACACAGTGTTTGCTTCCGTGGCCTTCTACGGAATTCCCTTTTGTTAAGGAATCTTTGCAACGAACCAGAGACACATGTGTGCTGGCGTCATTTATATAGAGACAAGTGCCATGATGTACGCGTATTGTACACGGGAATTGCACAGGTAGCGGCACAGGGAAAGCGGCAGGTATGACGCGCTATCTTGTCTTGTTTCGATCAATAATAATACTAGTTATATGATCCCTTCATGTGATTACCGCTTTACCGCTCGCGCAGACATCTGCGACGTTACGTTTTCCCGTACAGAAAATTCGATCTGGCCTTCAATCGAATGTGTTTCTATGAGCGGCAGGAACATGCTGCATTGTTACAGAAACATTCGATTAGTATGGCGTTATCAGCCATTCGTAGAAAATGTCGCGCCGGATGATTCGGTATTCATCAACCCACTAAGCGATGTGAGAAGAAATTTTCCGAAGCGTTGGCCATCGTCTGAGACATAGATGGCCCTGCGGATAGTGTGGTGGCTGGCTACCGAGCTTTGGTAAGACGTACACGTTTTTTCCATTGGCCGAAAAATGGTCGTCTATTGTTAAATGTCATAAAATTTACGTTTGAACAGTTGCTATCGAGCTTATTTTCATTGTTCCCATAATTATAGTCATGTAATGTATAATGATTGCATATATAAAAGCTATTCCATTGATAACCTGGTCTAATATTGGCTTGAGTAATTAAAAGTCGCCTATCCTAAAATGTCGTGAAAATGAATGTATGACGGAAGATGGGTTTGTGTCACTTTTACCTGCAACAGAAAAGATAGAGTAGGACGACATAAGCTACAATAACAAACGTTGTACAATACAGCCGTAGAACTTTAGCAAAAATCAAGCTGACTGCTAGTTCGTACCATATTTTCTCTAGCCGCACTCTACTGTGCCCAGACCGTAGGCAGAAAGACATCGGTTACTAACGGATAATTACCTTTCACGGACGAACGCCCACTGATGCGCCCAATAACCTATACAACCCCCTACTATATATCTGCAATAAAATCAACTGTGTTCAGCAGCCCTCGTAGGTGTCCTACGGAAAGGCTTGGATAGAACTCATACCCGTTCGTGGGGCACAAGAAACGTAAGTGCGTATAAACGCGTCGAGTTTCGGATAAAATCTAAATAAATAGTCATCGTTGCGGAGACGACTACTTACCACCGGCAGTATCACAATCATAAATTCTCGGCCAACTCCGATGCGGAGAGGGCATCCAGAGCTAGGATGGTACCTTAACGTTAAAACCTCGAAAATCGAATATCCCTTCATTCTACTGCCGCTGTAAGCTATCACGTTTCTCATGGTGATGGATTCTGCTAGTATCAGCGGAAGCAGTAGTAGATGATATATAGTTCCTATCTAGTGACAGCACTGCAGTAGTATTTTCACTGTCTTTTTTCGTTGAGTTTCATTGCTTCATCTATGAAAGCTCTAACTCATTCACCATCTAATTTGTTCCTTTGGTTTTTATCGCAACAGATAGAGATGCTAGTGTCGAGACAAGCAGCGTTCGGCCATTGCTGTCGTCTGATTAGGACGGAGCGAATTCGTGCCCATCTAAATGTCTTGATAGCAGTTGGTATTTTCTTTTAATGTCTAGCAGAAGAAAGGGCAACTGTATCATTGCTTGCCATGGAAGCTGATAGTAGGTGATGGAAAGTACTTGCTTTTTACCCTCGGTTGGGTAGTGACAGAAAGCACAACTTTGGTCCATCAATGCAGAGACAGGTGGACAACAGAATTCGTGAGACCAGCAGTAACGGTCAAAAGAAGGTTGTCGAAAAAAGGTCGCATCATTGACTGTCGTTGCCCACTAATGTCACACGGTAATAGCATCGAACGACGATCATTCAACGGCGCGCTAGTTAGCGAGCGTGCCAAATCATGGGCTGGTGCCCACTGCTTCGATTAGAAGGCGCCGTGTGTGGAATGGCAAGTGATAAGGGGTTCGTGGTCAGCCCCTAGACCGTTGTGTTCGACTTCTTGAGATGCAGGGACCGCGAAAAAAAGATCGAGACTTATTTGCAAGAGTTGCAGCGGCGAACTCAACGCACATGCACAGACATTGGATTTACTCACGCACGTTATACATCATATATACGCGGTAAATACCCATAAAGCCCATACTTGTACCTCGAAGCAATGTTCACCTAGCGATTGATTGCTCACCGCGGGCTAGTTTGAAATATTGAATAGGGCGCGCATGTTAGCGGTCGCTGAGTGGACAACGTCTCTGTATGGCGGCCACATGAACTGTTTGCGCAGAGAACTGTTTACAAATTTGTTACATACGGACATATGCTCTTAACGCGTATAGGCATTCGATATATGCTTAAGCTGCCTGGTGTCGTCTGTTTTCTATGGTGTACACATCTGACGCGCTGTCCGCGCCAGGCGAGCCTGACGATAAAATTGTCATCCTCACGGCCCGTTTTCGTTCCGCTACATTCGGCTGTTCAGTCTTCAACTTATGCGTGCAAAGGCTAATGTTACCTATCTGGCTGGCTGATTGCTAACTTACCGCCGTTATCATTAGCATCAGCAAAGTGCTACAATGCTAGTAACGGGCGAGTGTCTAAATCCATGAATTGCGAGTCTCCTGCTGCTGCTGCTACTACTGCTGCTGCTGCTGCTGCTACTGCTGGTGCTGCTGCTGCTGCTGCTATTCGTGATACCTGCACAGCTCAGAACCCATATCGCCATCACTAATGCTTTCGTTATCATAAACGACGGTTTTGCTGATTCATCGTTCAGAGGTAATTGCTTTGTCGTCTGTCCCAGCGTCCCCAGAAGTCGAAAGAAACCGGGTCAACAAGACATGTTCTAATACACTATATCTCGTGCCACCTGTGTCAACTAACTGGTTTCTTCTTCTATTGTCGCTAGGCCACCTATCACCGACCACTTCGTCATTCTTTTCATGCCCATACACACAAGGCCTACTCCACCTTGCCATGCGGGCAGCGGGTGCTGAAGAAGCCGTTGCTCACAATTGTCCAACGTTACTAGCTTGCTTCGATCTCGTTTGCTTGACTGGGTTATCGCAGTTTGCCTGTACGAGAAGTTTGCAGAAAGTCGTCCACGTGATTCTGTCGTCCATGTTGTTGCAACTACCTCCAACTAGACAACGCAAGTAGACTTCAAAGCAATGAACGTTGGTTGCTGTAACTACGGTGTAAAAAAGCTCTCAGCGGCAACTGTGTGATAGAGACACGCTCCGCCTATCCCGTCGTTGTATGGAAGCGCTCCGTGCTGTTCTGCAATATAAACGCGTTGTGTTGTGGATTGAATCAATGAACAGGGTTCGACGTGTGAGTCACAACAAGGGCTCCACAGCAGCAAATTGTACAGAGGGGACGACTCCACGTGCTCACTCACCGCTGCCCCGACCACTTCCGCATTCATGTTCTTGCTGAGCCATCACTCTGATGAACGATGGGGGTCCCTGACGTAGTGCAGCGGCTGCTCACTGAACTCGCCAGTCGTTTTGTCACAGAAAAATGGACGCAAAGTCTACAGCAGAGATAGCAGCCGATCTAGCCGTGGCTTAATAAAGACATCCAGTGCGCGGAATGGACGCCACTCTTTTCAGTTTTCAAGAGACCACTGGATCGTCCCCCGTTCGTCGTCTATAATCCAGATCACTCGAGGACCCGCATGCTGGCCGAGCAGCGCAAATGTGGGGCGCTGAATACCAGTTGAAGGAGTGGTCAGAACGCTCTGAATCGTTCTACTATCGATCCAACTAGAGTCGTACTCGGTCAGCGAGAGCGATGCAGTATCAGGTGTGAATAGCTGCTGCCAGCGATAATCATAGGTGTAATGGTTTAGTAATGAACCTATTGCTTTTCATTGTCACTTGTTTTAATACTGTTCCGTATTAATGCTGATTTTAACTCACAGAAAATGACGCCCGAACCTAATCATGAGGCCGAACACCCGGGCCAGTAACGACAACGAAAAGCACACCGTAGGCAACCGTGTACGGTTCAATACGTTTACAACTGCCCCCTCACCTACTAATCAGTCCGCTGTCGACGTCATGTTCGCGAAGCAGTTTGTCAAACGCCAAAGAACGAGCTGCTATCCGTTCTGACACACAATACTGCAATCAATAATATGCTTTCTATTTTATATAGAACAAAAGAACTAGCCTAGGCAATGTTCTTGCAGCAAGAAGGAAGCGTACCGAGTTCATTCGTTGAAACGTACGTGCATTGTAAGCTTAACACGCTTAGACTCATAGGAGCCGTATGGAGATGACGGACTTCATAGTAATTCTAAAGGGCCGCGTTAAAGACAAGCAAGACGAGCTTATCCATGTTATGTTATATGTGGTTCGCACGCTAGACGATCTCCCCAGGAACTTAGGGGCAAATCTCTAATTCGTTAAAATGACGATTAATGACAACATGATAAAGCAGGATAAGGCGCTCATACAAACGCACGGCCGTCAATGATGTTAACGTATCTTATAACGTATAGCCAGTGAAAAAATTACACATTTGCACATACTTACATAAGGATCTAAACAATCATTGACTGGCGCGTTATTATTGCACGTTGAGAGTCGGCAGGCCGAAAAAAAAGCGAAACGGCACACTCGGTACGATGCTCGACATAAAATTTTAAATAGCAAAAGGCAAGTAAGCCCGCGTACGGGTTGCCGAACCATCATATCAGCAATAGCAGCGATGAATCGACGATGCATCTCTATTCGTTCACCGTTGGCTTAGTGAGGCGTCCCAAATATCGAACGAAGGACCGAAGAATCATGCGGTAAATAAACTCAGCACCCGATCCAATCCGGGCCAATGATTGTAACGACGACAAATGACCAAGGGCCGCCGTGTAAAACAGGCGAAAAAGTAGGCTGGCAGAGCCAGTCAGTAATAGGCAACGCTGTGGAAAAATAGCGAGGCGCTTGTTGTCCTATTTATCTTATTCATATATATAGAGCGAGTACGATGCCGCGGTCCTGAACAGCCACGAGTTTTTTGGCTCAGCCGCACCCAACAGTCGCTCAACAGCCAGGCCAGCATGTCAGGACGACGTAGCCAATACAAGTCGAGGAGAGTGATGGCGCCGGCGATAAAATTAGGATCAGCTACGCTAAAAATGACTCCGGTAGCCGTAACTAAAAATCACGCAATGGAACAACGGTTCGTGTTGATTGCGCTCGGGACCATCTGTATCGTTTTTGCCAGACCGTCAAATTGCCGCTCCACAATGTGCCCAAGGTACAACACGTAACAGAGGAACAAAGTAATCGATGTTTCTTTAATAAGATGTCCGCTGATTTTTTGCTCTTCATTTTCGTTGTGTACTTTCTCACTTTTCGTTTCTACTGTTATTATTGCGTGTTTCTCCGCTCAGAGACAGGTTGTCGTAGCGGGTAGCAATGCGCAAATAGCCGTCCCAGCGAAATTTTCGTTGATCACAATGGACTCAGCAGGGTCCGGTTGTTAAAGTTAAACGAGGCGGACCGATACGAGTACACAGGGAAGAAACAACGGTGAGCATTGAAAGGCAAAAGTGAGTGTTCATCGCTCTGGGTAACCTACACACGATGATCCTCACCGTCAAACGAGTGAAGAGAAGTATAAAAGGGTCGAGGTTTTTATGAACCACGGGATGCAGCGGCCAGCTTCAGTATATATATATATAATCAAAATGTTATACTTAGAGAACTCAAATGGATGAATTATGCAACATACGGCGGCGTGGCGATAAAAATTTGGGCAAATTTCACACAACTAGCAGACAGGCTTAACAAGCTGGTAGCGGTGATTATCGATGCGATCGTTTGCGTTTAAGTTTCATATTTAATTTCTTTTCCCATAATTAAATTTCACATAGTTCGTATAAGTTCGCTGAACGTCTGCGATTCGATCATGCCACACGATCAGTCTAGTCCAGCTATCTGATTGCAGTCTTCAGCGTTTAAATGTCTCCGCCGGCTTACCGAATAGAAGAAACTGAAATCTTTGACCTTCAAAAAGGCATCAATGAAACTTACTTATACGAATACACGCACACCAAGTGAAACCAAAAAACGCTTATGAGACACGGATGGCTCGGAAAGCTGCATTGCTGACCCTTTTGGCTCGAATAACTTTTGCTGTTCTACAATAGTGATGCTAGAACAAGAGGATCGCACGGGCAAAATGATTGGCCCGTTTTAGATGCGGGCATCGCTTGTAACACTTAAGGGAATTAGCTAAAAAAGAACGGGCCATCTAGCAACTACTTAATCCGTTCGAACTGTTGAAGGGGCTCATTACGGAGTGATTCAAACGATGAACGCTTGGGTAAATTGTAATTGGGGAACGAAGTAAGATCTCTTTTATTAATAGCGCATATTTACAGTAATGTAAACTGGTTTTTCCTGCTGTAGATTCGCAAATACAACATCAATGAACCATAGTTATATCGAACCTGCCTGCATAACATGGGCTTGTGCAGGCAGATGCCATCTACTAGGAAGGAGTACTATATAGTGCCTGTGGGCCAGATACACTTTTAGGTTTACATTGCTGTGTTCTCCTAAACCTAAGGCTGCGAATTGGAAGTTAACGGTTGGAAAGTAACGAATCTGCGCGCCATACGGCGTCAACGAATATTCGCATACAAGTTCTCGATGTATGCGGGGATATGAGCGTCTGCGATGATAAGCTTTTTATGAGGATGATCACCGATATATTATACGATGTTTACATTTGCCTATTGCCTTTTGAATTATAAACTAGAAAGTGTGCCATTCATATAAATTGCAGCAGACCCTTTAAACCCAGTTTATTATTGGACGCAACGGCAGATTCTAAGGTTCTTGAGACTTTACGGGTAATACTACAAGCATGTTCATTGTGTACCCTTTGTTTTCCGAACCCGTAAAGGGCCCTAGCAGTCTTCCATTGACGCATTGTATTTGTCCGTATGAGGATATATCCATAACATTCAATTAAACGATTGGAGCTCGGACGTCGCCTGCGTCTCCTCTACTCAACCGCCGACTTTAAACAGTCGACTCATAGTAGCCGCCGACAATACTGATTAATTCGCTGGATCGTTCTGATATTATTCGTTCTGAAACTAGATAAATCTTATTTATACCTCGCGATTCGGCTCGATGCCCGTGATAGCTGCGGTGGCAGCTAGCCGGGGCAGCGTGAAAGATGTTTGCTATTTTATTATGGTATTTTCGAACGGAAGTGAGAAACGCAGGGAGCGACCGGGCTTGATAGGGGTCGTTGTTTTAAAAAAGATAGCGTTCTGTTCAATACAAAGACGTCGCAAGGCTGTAGTGGACGGCAATCTCTCAAAAATCTGATCGACTAGCATTAAAGTACACTATAAAGCATTTCGAAGACTTCTTCAAATGCAGATTTAGCAATGACATGTTGGAGCTAGATGCCTAAACTGAAGAGTGAGAATTCATGCTAGTGTGTACAAATATGTAATTGATTTTATTGTGTGTTCTGTACCAGGATACACCGATGGGTGTCCTATTCGAGTCGGCCTATTCGAGATTCATCTGAAATTTATTTGCACGTAGTACCACGTGTTTCTTTCTGGACACGCTTATTAAGTTTTTATAAGTCGAAAGTAAGCAACACTTACATCGACAAAATTAAAGTTAATGGATAACAGGTTATGCAATATATAATAGTCGTATCTTCGCCATATTGAGCATAAATCCACCCGCATCTCTCTGGCTGTTTTCGCACCTCTCCGATATAGCTGACGCTACCTTTTCAGTGTTCATTTATTGAGGTGCAGGTACCGCTTCTTTTCAATATGCACCAGCGCTTACGTCACCTCCTGACATCGTGTTAGCTGGCTATCAGCCGGCTGGAGGGCCGGTCTTAATCTCTTCCCGTTTCAATATATAGCTGAAAAATGCAAATAGATGCGATGCAAGCCTGTAAGACGGTCCCATCTTCCCTCTATGCTCATTGCTGATACTGTTTATTCCTTAGTCTACATAGACGTGACCGATATAAAAGCCTTGCACTTCATTGGGGTGGGGGGAATGACGCCATGTATATTTGCGTATCTGCCTTTCCACAGCGGACGAAGCAAACCTAACACGGTCATCGTGCAGATCGCCTGAAAACAGTACACTTCTTTTAGTCGCGACCACCGTAATAAATTGTAATAATAAGAACATCAATAATAAAGGCTTCACCTCGAAGCACCTGCTTCATGGCTACATCAACAACGTCAGCACGCACCCTGGTGACCATTAGTTTTTATAGTTACTATTATTAGTATTTGCGAGCTATCGTCTTAGCAGCCTTTGGCGTTGGTATGGCAGCGGATAGTGCTTGCTTATGGCGGTCCAGCTGAGATAGGTGGCGCTAGCTGGCGCGGTCTTGTTTTAAATTGGTGAAATGTACAACGAAGCGGCAAAGTACAATATGTCTATTAAGAGCATCGAGCTCTATGTATATTTACACTCTTCGAGGTACAGATTGAAAAGCAGGTGGATCGTTGGAGGCGTCAGTAATTTGTAGGAGATATCGATGGTGCCGCATCGGCAGCGGTCGCCATCCCGGATACACAACTGGCGCCCTGAACTTGCCGGCACCATAAATCTCTTGCCTGTGTTAAACGCTAACGGCGTCGCTGCTGCGGGTGCCTTTGGTACCGTCAGCTGCTGCCCAAAAAAGACGGCAGCCGTAGCAGGCACTTCTGTTACGCAGTTAGAGTCATTAGATAGCGAGAGGGTGTGATTGACTGTTTTTACTGATACTGTTGTAGGCGGAATCTTTCCAAGTGGCGTTACTCAGCGAGACTATGAGTAGTCGAAAATACGAAATCAACTTTTCCATGGCTAGATTCATTTCCAGTACTGAATCACATTGTGTCAACATAGAGCTGTTTGTTACCTTTGCTTATTCTCGCCTCAGAACAAGCAGGTTGGCACCTAACGAAGTCCTAGAACTTTCTCAGTTCTAGCGTTTTCATGTATTAGTCCGCGACAGGTTATGTAGGGCTCGAACGATTTCCGTTAACCTATCGATTCAATGGCTTGTTTGAATGCAGGCCAAAGGTTCGTCTAGTTCCTATCTTCGTGCAGCTAACATGGACTACGTACAATGGCACAACGTTAACAATAGTAAGTGCTCTTTATATGGATAGATTAACACAGTGAAATAATTCAAAACTAACATTTGTTGTAGCCAATAAATCGTGCTAATCGCTTGCAAAGGACAGACGTAGTTATCTAGCTACCGAACAAATTCAGCGATTTATCAGCTTCTGAATCCGATCAATCCAGTCGATCCCTTGTCCACATCGTCGGATACCTGTCACCCTAGCATCGATATGAAAAGGACGTCATGTGTTTGTTGGTTCCACGTCACTCGTTGTCTGGCTTGTTTCCGTGACGGTCCCGCCACAGAACCTTCGTCCATCTATGTCGTCGTTTTTGTTTTTAATGCTACTTTTATTTTCGGCTTCTCTCGCGTCTGTCCACCGATTACAGCCAAACCGTGCGGTGGGCGTCGTACACACGACGGATAGATGAAACAAACAGAGCTCATTCTATAGCGAGCGAGAGAATTGTCCGTCGTGACCTGTTTATATCTTCCTTCATGAGGGGGGTTGGTTGGTTGGTTGCTTGAAAAGAAGACAATGGATTCAGCGAAGCCGCGTACGTTTGCCGCCCCATGTTATTATTACCACCAATCTTAACTGATTGGCCCTCCTCAAGAGGGGTGTACACGCAAGCCACATAGGTGCTGTTGGGGCGTTTGGTGATGGGGTGAAAATATGAAGATCTTTTTGCCGTTTTTAGCCGAAGAGTAACACAAGAAGAAACAAGTAATCCAGGAAGCCATGTTTAGAGGGGCAGGTCTATGTCAGACTAGAACGATAACCAAAAGTGATTATTAATGTTATCGTTATTATTATTGGATTCTGTCTGGAACTATTTTCTCTAGTTGCACCGTTGAATTGCTCTAGTTCCTATGAGCAACGAGCGAAGACGAGAATGAACAATCGATTGATAATCGTAGTGACCCCGGAGCGCCTGGACCGGTCAGAAAAACCACCATTTTATAACTAAGGAGATAGTTAAAAGCTACTTAGCTTATCAGGTTGAACTGATAAAGACGTTGTTCGGATGAATGCTTTCCGTATCGTGATAACGTTGCAGTCTAATTGTACGCTGGCACCGGAAGCAACGGAAGAGTGGAAACTGGGATATACCCTAGCCTTAAAACCGAAACATCCCTCTAATCGTACATCTATACTAAACAACAGTTAAATTAGGCAGCTATCGTTAACTCTGCTGCCTTTCCAGTTTACCACCGACGAAGCACGCCTTTGTAGCCACGTAGCAAGACTCCGTGCCCGTCATACCATCGTACTAGTAAGTATAAATGTATGTATAACAGTAATAGTAATACCGCCAACAACAAACGCGGTCCTTCCGTTGTTAAAATCACATGTGTCTTTTAGCCCGTTATAATAATTACTAAAAGATTTGGGCAAAGTTTATAAATGTCCGTAAGCGTGCAAATGATTTATCATACGCCCGCTCGCTCACGACAGGAACGTATTCAGTATGCTAGCAATCACTGTCCTGACCACACATTTCAAGCAGGTATGTTAAGGACAACTAGTAAAACTTCGACTTCTCAGTCGAAGAAAGACACTGCGCGCGGAAGAAGCGTCAGAAATAGATAGTCAGTACCTTATGCGATCCGTCCAGTTCATACGTTTATACGATGAATGAAAGCATGACATGCCAAACAACAAGCAAGAGACGACCGGATCCCAGGATCTATAATAACGGGTACATATAACAATACGGGTCTCACTCTTTGGACCGGAATCCGTGGAGTTGAAGTGTTGCCCGAGGCCTTCGATCGGTGCTTAAAATGGATCCTCAGACTGTTTCCGAAAGGTTTTCGAGCATCTAAAATACGTACGAGAATCAAGTCTGTCGTCATGAAATAAACGTGCCTGGACTGTTTCGGAATCGAAACGTTCCGTACTAAGTATATTATTTAGCACAACTAGGTCTAGAATTGTTTTGTACGGGCTTGACAAACGATATATTAATCCTGATACGCTACCACAATTCAAACATGATAGTTGCGTTTCTGGAAAATTACATTGTATCAATGTCGTTTGCTCATATTATGTCAAAATATTAATTCCAGGTATACGAGCGTGTATTACATTGATAACTAGCAATCGCTGGGTGCCGCCATTAGTCCCCACCACACCGTGTTAACTTTTTAACGTATAATCGGCATCATCCGTTCAGAATATCTACTTCAGCTATCAGAGCATGAACCTGACCTTTGCTCATCCAGGACTTTGGTTGGTCCTAAAAAAGGGGTATCCTACATAGGCAGATATTTTTTAGGATTCTGTCTTTTTGTTCCTAAAAAATAATTCTCCTGAATCCTCTCCGTTCCACCCCTACAACTTTTCGATTTCGAAACGCTTCTGAAAACTATCTAAGAAGAAGACGTCCAGAAAAATTGGAATAGAAAATCTACGTTGTTGGTCGATTGATGTGCTGATCATTTTGAATTGTACACCCCTGGCCGTGTCCATCATGCTCTCCTTTACGATCTACCATGACATTTTTTATTGTTTAGATGATTGTTACGCTGGTTAGCTATGCCTGTCGATATCACGATATAAACCCAATGGACACGAAAGTTAGCAAATGTCTACAACCATTCACACTGAAACTAGTAGCTTCTTGCATATAGGGTAAAATAGGTTTGCGCCTATTCTTTACCCGCGCTTCGTCTGGCTAGGTGGTTAGTGTCGAGGGTCTAAAGGGTCTTTGGTATTTCTGTCGTTTGTTTTATGACATTGATGTTCGGTAAACTTATATAACTCAAGAAAGGTCTGAAACGCTGTTTTTCTCATGCGCCAAACAGCTCAGCTCACCATGAAAGCGTCCATGGTCATCTGGACGCAACCATATGTTTATTCCACCATCGTGACATTTAATAATTCTAAACAACAATAATTATTATTATGCGATCTATATATGTATATATATGTGTGTGTTTGTGTGTACAAACATGCAGATATACTAGTATTTCTGGGTCTTTTATGACCCATACAAAGGAATCTGTCGTCGTTAGTATCATCGGAACAGCAACCGCTGTCGCCTTGTTGTCATCAATAGAACTGCAAAACTCTCTCTAACTGCCGGATCAGTGCTTGGATTAATTAGTAAGTTTTGGCTAAGTTAAATTAACTAAACTTTAGGGAAACAGAAACCATCACTAACATTAATAGCAGTAATAAGTGTCCCTTAAATGAGCTTTTCTTACGTATAGTACACAAATGGTATGGCAGCAAATATTCCTTCAGAAAATAGTAAATCAGGCCGTTCAGTCATAGTCGGAGGAAATAGTTGACGTATATATTACACCGACCAGCAAGAAAGGCAAAAAGACTGTATTTTATCATCGCAGCCAGTTAACAAAGGTGGAATATTGGGAAGACAGAAATTCGTGTAGGTGTGCTACAGAAACTAGTTTCTACAAGATAACAGAGTCGTCACGAAAGGCGACAGAACGAAGATGGTACGCTTGGCCTGCTATACTTAACACGGTGAGGCGCGAAGTTCGTTCGGTTCTTTGGAGCCTGCGACATCGCTTAATATCGACACTCACGGCTTCACATTCACACGATTGGTGTTTCACTCCTCAAAGAACTTGTGTCCAATTTTAGCGCGACTACCTATGGGAAACACTTGTTCGTCTTATTATCTGTTAGGTAACGTAATCGTGAAATGAAGGAAGGTAGAATTTGGAAGCGTTTTTATCTTGCTCTTCTAGTTCTTGTCAAGTAATTGTGCCTGTCGGTCATCAGCCGTTGGTTGTCATGTCTTTCCATTGTTGAATACTATTATTATTATTATTATTATTATTATTATTATCGCTAAGTACAAAATGCGCGCATCTTGTGGTGCTTTTTTTTCGAACAACATTTAAGTTTCGTCGTCTAAGCAGACAACAAATACAGGACTCGTATAAGAATCGAGATGGAAGTTGAAATAGTCCCAACATGAAACACGTTCAAACACCTGGGTTTTAGCATTCATCACTGTCAGGTATTAAATCGTTATGGTCAGGAACTATGGTAACGACCTGATGCAACAGTTAAGCGACTTAAGACTCGTTCTGTCTGTTATAGACTATTTTTTCAAAGAAAATCTCATCAAATTAAACTACACTTAGGTCCCAGCGGCAAACTGCTTAAGCTACGCTTTTCGTCGATTGTGCCCGGTGCAGGATACACGCTATTTCTCGCTCTCTCTTTATGTTCACCCAAAGGACGACTTCAGAAACTCCTGCATGTCTTGTCCTAAGCTGCCTGGTCATAAGCAGGACCGCGCCTCTATTTTGCACCATGTTCAGCTGTTGCCGTGTTTTGTTGCATAAGTCCATTGTCATTTCATGCTGTTTTCCATCAGTTAGTTGTGCCACGCGACGTCTTGTCTTCATAGTTGTTTTAGCTAATTCTGCCGATGGTTCTCACGCCTGCATCGTATGTTCAGCATCCGCTTTTGCTACGAATTCTGTTCTTGATCTTGTCCCGTACCGTCGCTTACGACTGACTCGGCTGGTCGAGCCAATGTCTCGGAAATCAAAATATCTCACATTGTTCGTCGTGGTGACCAAAAAACAAATGGTGAGTTATCGTCTAGATTTAAGCAATTTTTCCCCCGCTTCCAAATCGCACGATATCTGGTCTCCGATTCACTCAGGTATAGCTGCGCGATAAAAAAAAAACCTAGGCAGCGAACCTATTATATTGATTTATTTAGGTTTCTTTGATTTCTATTCCTATTTCAGCACTTGAGTCGGGTTTCTGCTTACCTACGACGATATCTGCGGCCATGTGCACGAGCTATTATTGATTGCGATTTGAAAGACCAGGCGATGTAAGCTTGCGAGCTTGAAAAGCAAAAGCTAAGACATCAAGCTTCAGGCTGAACGTGCTGAGCTGTGCCAATACATTCGCATAAGGTTCGCCATTGCTGGCCACGACGGTCAGGCAGGACTTAATGGGGTAAAAACTAGCCAGCGGAACTTATTGGGCAGTAATGTAGGTGATTTATACAAGTATCTGTATCGTAGCTGCGCAGAAAACTATACAAATTCAATGAGAGAGCAAAAATTCATTGCTTATCTTCTTGATATTTCTCCCTAATAATGATATATTATGGAAACGAACGGCATTATTACCATATGGTATTATTACGTCCGTACATATTATAAGATCAGTTTAAGGCTATTAGTCGAAACAAAATAGAACAGTATAACATGGCTCGAACTGCTGGCAAATGTATCCCATAAGCGCAGTAGTCTGCTTTTTGATACTGATCTAGGCTGTATTAAAAGCTATAATTTTATTGCTTGAGCATGATCAATCATGAATAAAACGCCCACGCACGATATACCGTAAGTGAACTTCGGAAAAGACCTTCAGTCAAACGTACACAATCGGTACTACCTACTAACCGTTACCAACAACATTTAGTAGACTCTGCTATGGTAAACGTACATTTCGACTAAAGGAACTGTCGGTCATTCTGTCTGCGAATAAACAAGCACGACTATAGGCATTTCTGACAAAGGATAACCAGCGTACTACAATCACGCTGAACTGTTACAAGTACCGGCCCAATAGGAACTTATGTATCGTAGCTTGAAATAGACCATGTTTTGACGGGAGAACGGGGAACACATTCATATTTTCTACTAAATCACCGCTATAGTTGATTTAAATTTCTAGCTGCGGCAGCTGACGATAACCATGACGGGTGGGGTGACCGAAATAGTTAGACCTTTTCTTAGAATCATTTTTTTCTAGAATCTTAAACAGAATGTCGCGGCATTGATGCAGATGTTTGTCACTCTAATGATGAGACTTTTCTGTTAGGAAGAAAGATCTCTAATATAGTGTCACACAAGTAATTCATTTGCTACGTCTAAATGTATCTAAAATCTAATCTAAATGGAATGCACCTTGTAATTATCCAGTAATAATCCATTATGCCTTGCTTGCACAGACAGATCTTCATATGATACTTTCTTTGGTGGTACTTTATCAGTTAGAGTTCCAATACAGTACAGGACCTCCATCGTTAAATAGCTTATTATTGCAACCTATACAACAAAACATTGTATATATTGTTTACTCTGTTTGGCTACTTTTTCCATATACGATCAAGTCAATAAAACATTAGAGACTTTCTCGTTGGCGGTTCATTGAGATTTCATAACATTGTTGGTTGCAATGGAAAACAAATTACGAGGGATCGTGTTAAGTCACGGCACGACGGACGACAGATCGTTAGACCCGCGTTTACTAGACTGGAGTGCGACTTTCAGCAAAAAACAACAGATATCTTTACTCAAACCCAAATTTTATATTATAATTGCTAGTTACTGTGAAGTGGCGACGCTTCACAATACCCCTTCGAGTTCAGATACATGCTTTCCATCACTGTGAAATACTAAGCTCCGAGTTATCAGTCGTCGTTAACAGTTGCACTGATTTGGTCTCGTCCTTCTTTGCCCTTTTATCGGGACTCCAGGTGCTACTCATATTCATTGCCCTTTCAATATTTAGTTCTATAATAGGCTCGGGCGACAACTCGTTATCGTTACACCTCTATGATATAATTTATATACTTATGCGTAATAAATCTAGGCGTTCGATCCTGAAGGGGTTAGCTTTCATTTACACTGAGCGCTCTCTCTAACGAAGCATCTTCGTCTTCTAACTAGTCTACAATAGTAATTGCAGATATCACCAGCAACACGAGTGGTACGGCTGTGTATCTTTCCATCGTTTCTCTCGTAGCACCTCAACCCTTAGCGATCTATCAGACATTTATTTAGCTCAGGGCTACCAATTGTGTCCAGCTGTCACAATCTCATTGTTTTCCTTACGTCAAAGCCGCGTCGAGTCAATAGAATGTTCTTTTTCCGCCATAGCGATCATGCTAGAGAGATGACAAGCAGAGTTTTCCCGCTTCGCTACTTCGCCACTGACGCATTGAGCCACTGTAGCACTTAGTTATCAGGCAACGAGCAGTGTCTTCCCACGCGCTCTGATTCCGCCCGTTAACATTGCCTATACACCTGTATCGTTCTTGTCGCTGCCATTCTCTAGTGCCTAGTGTTTGTGTCGGGTGTCTGTTATTGTGCGACGCTATGACAGCTCTGAACGTTTGCTTCTTATTGCTACTGCGGCTGCTGCTCTTTGAATCGGCGGCAGTCAAGCCATCAAGGGCAGCCGCACTAGTTGTTGACGATCATGCTGCATGTGTGTACATGCATGTATGTACATACGCAATAGTAGTACAACAGGCGACAGGGCAGGCGGACCTGGAGCGTCTATGAAGAAAAAAACAACGCGATATGAAATACTTGTCGTCGGTGTTGTCTGGGTCGCTGGGCGGGCTGAGCGATGTGCTAGTGTCCGTTGATGTGGTTTTAGCTGATACACATTATACATATTCCTCTAGTTGTAATCCTGATGACGAACGGGTTGGTCAGTAAGAACGGTGGGAACGAGCGATGGTGACGGCCGTGCGTGCCCTTTAACGGATCACCAATAACCGTCAACTAACATACAGCAGGCCGGTCAGGATTGCTGCAATGCCCCCTCCCGCGCACGTCTGCTGTAGCCAAATATGTAGGGCGATCTGTTGTTTCCGGTACTGCCGCCCGCGCTGCGGACAAGAACGCGCCAGTATATGCGCAAAACGCGCCACCAGACGCACTGCAGCCGATAACTGACGTAACGTGACAACTAATGGGAACAAAATAAGACGTTTTCCCCCCAGCGAACGCATTCGTTGTAACTTGTGCTATCATATACAGTAGATACAATTGCACAGTAGGGCCAATGACAAGGACTAAATTGGGAGTGAAGATATTGGACCGTACAGCTTCCTACTGCTGATTGCATAGCGAATGGCGACAGTCAGAGAGGCTGAACGCGAAGAGATTTTCTTCATAATAGGTTTGCCCTGTTGGTTTACTAACGTCACTCTGTGGACCAGCTAATAGGCTAGCAAGGACGAGAGAGAGTGGGGCATCTGTGACAACTTTGTGTACGTGAGAATTAAAACAGGGTTCAGTATATGGCTGGAAGCTACGGATAATTATGGATAACTGCAATTTAAGCAGTGAAGCTTTTTTTTAGCGAATTTTTTATTCATTATTACGGTTTCTAAGTTCTAGATAGGTGAATGACACAGCGCGTTATCAGAGCGGCAAAGCCAATGATTGTTGTGTTGTCTCCGAAAGTCGCTTTTTATTAATAGGAAGCAAACGGCATTCAAAGTGTGGATCAGTAATACTAGCGCGAGCATTTTAATATTGGCATACAAAAATACTGATAAGGTAATTCTTAGACCGCAAAGATCGGCCCTGACATGTCGGAAAAATCTGTAGATACGCTTTGATCCGGGCGACCCTGCGATACTGGCAATATTTCTTCATGCACAACTACCAGGTTATATTGAAACTACCGTTAATTCTATTCCCATGAGAAAGTCTGGCGACGTTCTGTTTTCGAACGTCAGATCCTATTCGATCTAAGATCACCACCCCCGGTTCTCGGGAACGGACGGCTGGTGTTTTTCGGCCAATTTAAATTAACCTGACATACATTTCATGAATCGTTATTTTACAAATGTTAAACTCTGTTGTTTGCTGTTCCCTCGTTCGTGGTTTCCCTGAATTGTCGTTGGCCGTAACGTATGTGTCGTTTTACAGATGAATCTTCTGGTCGGTAACCTTTCGTTGAACGCTACGACCGGCAGCGTCATATCTGGCCGCGCCAAAAACAACAACAGAAAGCCACCCGTCACTTGCATAATAGAATACATGCAAGAGCACACAGAAAGCAGTCGTGTTGTTAGGCGTCGGAAACACGTCTCGGGCGGATCTAGGAGCAGCAACAGCAACACCAATGGTGACGAACAGTTGAATAACCCGTTGTTGATCCTGGTGTATCTCTGTTCTTTTCTTCATCTCCGGACGGAATCAGCGTATTTTACCGGCCACCGACGTGTTCTTCTAAATATTTTCTCTAAACTGACCTACGGCTGACGATCTGCGGGCTAAATCGTATGGCTGCATTACCGCTTTTATGCACTGGCACGCAGACGTGATATAAATGTTATGGTTTCTATAACTATATTAATATGAACTATATTAGATGAGACACGAGACGAAATCTACGGAATTTGAATTGGAGTTAGACCTAAGGCAGTAAGGTATACTTTTTGCTCATAGCGATTCACCCTTCAGCAGGCGCGGCTTCAGTTTCTATTGCCCAAGAAACACTCGGGATGAGAGATACGGGATACGTATAAAAGTAGAGGTCGAGAAGTCAGAATGAGACGGAAAATATAAATACCGATAATGATACGGCCAGTATTCTGTTAAAATGTTACTTTTATGTGTGTTGCAGTGGTCAGAACGATCGTTGCCTGTTACAGTTCTCGCCTGTCGATCTTCGCATATTGAGGTTCTTCTTAAAAAAGACGTCGGCGGCAGCAATAGCTCCTTGAGTGAGGGCCAGTCCCAATAACAACGTCGTATTATGGATGCACCACCGTTACTTCTGCTAAGATTCTATACAACTGGAGGTGGTGGCGACAGCTATCTTCTGATGGGGAAAACCGACTGCCATCACGGCTACTGATGTTGGTGTTGTTACTATAGTTGTTGTCAACGAAAGATCGCCGTCGTCTGCTAAAGAAGTCCCAGCAGCAAGAGGCGAGGTTTAACTGGCGACCAGTCTCGCTTGTGGTATGTTGCTTTTGCAGTGGTTGCCATTTGCGAAAATATAAAAGAAATGGGCGGGCAGGGAAGAGGTGTTATTACATGTGTTACGATGTTGTGCTATCGTATAAACAAATGAAGAAGTTAAACAACATGGAACTGGGAACGATAACAATTCGCAAACGACTCCGTCGGTTCTGCCAAGACGCCTGCCGGTGGGAACAGATCCGAAACCACTTGTTCAGTGGAAAACCGAGGGAGATACAACTATCGAAACAAATTTCTGCCATAGGCGTCGATCGTAGAGACGTAGTTATGGAAGGCGTGATCAGTGTAGACGTCATTGGCCAGTATTGAAGGCTAAGAGAAACTAGTCGTAGCGTTATGCATGATGTGGGACTGGAGTGGGTCTGGGTTTCAACTTAAGTATCGTCGTTGAGCTGTTCGTGTCACGCCAGTCTTTCGACTTAAAAGTTAGCTGGGGGGACACTTTCATCGAGGTTGAAAACGGCCTCTGCGGCGTGTACTAGGAATGTAGGGGCAGTCAGTAAGGTGAATGAACTTTTCATCTGCAGTGTCTCGGGTTCTCTGACGAATTACTATAATAGAAGAAAGCTGGTATAAATACCGGGCTTAACATCAATTATCAGCAGGGCTGAATAAAGGCGACGTTCCGTCAAAGTCAAATTTGATCCTAATATAAAGACAAGGCCGTTGAACTAGATGTATACACAACAATTGTAAATAATGTAACAGTAATAACAATAGCAACTGGAACGTGCGAAAAACTTACAAATATAACATAATAACCCGATAAAAATTTTACATTTATGGTATTGCGAGCGCTGAAAGAGGCTGTGACGCCGATGCGTAATGATATTCAGGTTTAACCAGTATTGATTTTCTCGTAGAAGCCTGCAAACACCTTTGTCCTGGTCGGTTTTAGGACGACTAAACGTTACAATCGCCGTCATTAGCGTAGTAAGATACTGTTGCCGAAATCGGCATACTTTCAAGCAGCGTACCGAATCGATTGTTTCGGTCCGCCTTGTTGCTTGTAAATTGCTTGTTTTTTTATAAACGCTTGCTTGAGCTAGGCCGCTTAATAATCGGCTGACGCCATGTTATGAATATAAGATGGACAAGCGTATGCTAGATAAGCGGACAGCAATCAAAATCTATAAGTGGATAATCATTATGACTATTCACCTATAAAAATAGTCAAATAGAAACTATCGAAGAAAACGAACATCAATCGACGAAACGTTATTTGTGCTCTGTGTTTGCACAGGTATACAAAGAGACAAATGTGGAAGACATCTTCAATTTGTTACATCTTCTATAGCCTGCGGAACAGTAAGGGTCGATAATAGTAAGACAGAAGCTGACCAGGAGGATTAGTCCACAATAAAACTGGGAAAAAAGGAAACAACACGCCCCACTATTTGCAAATGACCAGCCGCTAACGTCTTAATAGACGGGGCATTAGTTAAAACAATATATTCAGGCGTAGCATCTTCGCTATTGGGACTACGGGTTTCGGAGAGTTAAATGGTGTGAAGATGAAGCAGTACGTGGACGAAGGTGATTCCAACAGAGGTAACAATAATTATCAATTCTCAAAGTGAGGCTTATGAGCACGAGCTTTGAAACTGTGATCAGTTACACGAATTCTTTGTACGACATATTTCCAAGTATCATGGTAATTTTAAGTTCATTGAGCAACGGCCATCCGACCGCTCACGTACGGGCTTCTGTTCGCTGCACTTTTGCGCCATTTACTAGTTCCTATGCGGTTTTCGTTTGTACGCTCAGAATCGACTAATATAAACCGTCCCGCTTATTCATTCTATGGACGAAATATAGCTAGCATTTCCGCCACGACAGTCCCCACTTCGTAACTCCTTTAAGAGCTTAGCAGGCAAAAGAGCTAATTAGAAAACACTCTACAGCTTTGGTGGGGTCTTAGAACCGTTTAGCGACCACAAAGACACTGGGTTATCAGCTGTTGTTACGGTTGGAGTTTTTAGTTATTCCGAAAAAATAAACGCGACTGCCCTACTATCAGATGGTGAAAAGGAACACCTGGCCATATGCTGGCCTACATGCATCTAGGACGTGAAGTATTTTGTGTGTCATGCATCTGTGGACTTAATACTACATCGTTAATCAGCTTAACGGAAAAACAACAAAATGTCAGCAGGGGCCGAAAATCTCCGCATAATATATTGTATCGGTACCGCCAATAAACGGAGGCTAAGCCACGCGCTCCGAAAGGATAACGGCGCCAAAACAAGCCATTAACCAGGTGAGGACTACTATCTGTTTTCGCTCTATGTGGTTGGCGGGAATCGTATATTTTTACAATCTACTACACCGTTCGGCAACTTCGATCTTGTGTTGTTGTTCCCATTTATTATCGGCTTTCCTTGGTTTCTTGTACTGTTTACACCCGTTACGAACGAACCTATCTATTCACTTTGTCCTATTAAGCTTAATTCCGCCGAACGTGCCTAAATGATAACTATTTAATGGCAGACGGCGCTGTATGATAGTAGTGAGAAAAAACGACAGCAGGTTACTATATTACGGCTCGGCCACTGAACGACCATGATTGACTGAAAGAGATAACGACATACTGCGGTTGTGGGTATATGCGGAATAGTTATCTTTTTAATTACTGCTATCTACACGTACCATAACCTTCATTCTATGAGATATGTGCATAGATGTAGTAAACGCGCGTCATTTGCAAGCCGTTGAGGTTGAGACGTTGGGTTCAATTGTATTCAGGATCTATTGAGAAATTTTCATGAGACTGAGATGGGTTCAGTCCTTTCCTTTGACAGCATAGGTTCTTCACAGCGTTCAGAAACAGAAGACAACAGGCGAAAACGACTAAGGACTTTGCGGGCTGCTTAGAATACTCTTCGATATTCGATGCTACCGAATTATAGCAGAAATATAGCCAACATTGCCGATATGATGGGAATAAAAGAGATTCACCCGGCCAATTCCAGATAGTAGATGAACAGGCTTTATTTGAACAGCAGAGTTTGGTGAGAAAAGGACAAGGGAAGTTTATTGTCCTTTAAAAATAGTGCACTCGCTATAGAATTTGCTTCTTTATCTGTGTTAGTTGTCTATTACTAAGGGGACTTTCGATTTGTCCCAGTAATAGCTTACCTGAAAAAGCCACAAAAAAAGATTCTCCTTAGACTAGAACACCTAATGAGTGTTTGGTGTAAAAGCATGTAGTCACACACAATCCTTGATGTCTAATCTAAGTATGCAAACATCATAAAATCCGTTATCCAGTGCACTGCTTCAGACCATTTCGGTTAACCTTCTGACGCGTAGTAAAATGCCCCATGCTCGTCTCGCTTCAACAGTTATTTGCTTATTAGGAAACGGTGCCCACCCATGTTTCGCTGACTAATCACCATCAGACTGCCTCGTACAGATGTAAAATGCCGACACGAAACTTACTAAACAATTTTTATCAGCTCTATTCCAACCGTTTGGTGTGTTCTTATATCAAATTCCTGCCGAAAAATTCGCTGCCAAAAACATTTCGGGCATCGATGGTTATTTCACAGCATCTATGGTGCCTAGCTCGATACTGATGCGGTAATGAGATAACGGAAAAACTTCAATTATAGATGATGATTATTAATCAAAACGGACGATTTCTTCTTTGAAGCTATCGTAGGTTTTGCTATCGCTGGCCGCTGTGTTATCATCATGCTAGTCACAATCGAACGTATCGATAAAGTCCAATGATGAAATGTCTAGAAAAAAGGCTAAAGCTTCCCTATTTATTGCCCGTCATTTACCGGCTCAATTCGATTCTATAAGGCTGTTTATCGCCACTGGTGGTTTCCATGAAAGGTTCGTATAACAAAAATAAACGTAATAACAACAATAACCGTTGTTGTCATGGGCATTGGCCCGCTCCGGCGTTCATCACAGCATTTCCACCGTGGGCCAGGCAGCCAGTGCATGGAGGTGTCGGGAAGACGCAAAAGTACGCCAACTCTGACGATAAAATTAGTTTACCCCCAATTATAATAGAGATCATGGGGTGGCTTATTAATTAGTACACGATCTTGAAATCGTGCTGAACGATTTTCCAAGCCTGTGGAGCATGAATTAGATTGACTACCTATAGGAACTACAATTGCAGTTAACGAACGCAAAACGTAATTTATTTTTTAAGGTCGGGGATGGCAAGCTGGGACAACACATACATATATATATATATATATATATATATATAACCTTATATAGGTTATATATATATATAACCTTACTAACAGTAATAACACAGTGATAATAACGGAATCGTATTGGTGGTGATATTATTACGTTTCGACTTTGTTGGTCCTTGTGCCGGTGTATTAGTAGGATGGTAAGCGACAACAGGTAAAATATACAGGTTTACGAACAAACACATTTCCCATATATTTATGTGCTTATTCTCTTATACGATTATTGTCGTCCTTAATTTATTCGGAGGCACAGTAGGCCCAGAAATAAAGTATGGCTTGAACTGCAACGTTGTGATGCGATGTACTGGAAACAAGTAATTTTGCCTACGCTGGCTTAGCGATTATGCGGTACGACAGAAAACGTGTTGTTATCCTGTAGGCAAGCTCTGCCCTCAATATACCCCCCTTCTACGAAGCGTCACCCGTTGCGCTTTCGTTATGACGCATCAATGTCACAAACGCAGCGTATTCCGCTGATTTCTTAGTTGCTGGCGTCGTCATTTGTTTTGCGTAGCCTAAATAGTCGCTGTTTGGCGGTTAATCATCACGCGTATTCGAAGGTCCGGCGAACAGACGAGAAAAGGCGAACGAGGAGAAAAAGGGAACTTCGAGAGAACTGTATGAGTATCTGGATAGATGACTTCTCACGCTCTAGAAGAAATGTCTAACGGATCAGTAGTTGCCCCCTGTTCAACCCAGAGGCAGTACGAGATCAGAAGCAATGACATATAAGGGATATCACTGCTAATGTAGCATTACTGTATCTTTTATCCTATTCTCATCTGAAAAAAAAACCTTAATTTCTTTTTAACTGTGTTCAACTGACTTGTGCAGTTCCTTTAAACCATTGACAATCTATTTCGACATTTGTCCTGAACATTGTGTCACATATTGCGTATGTATTATGGTTATCTCGGATTTTTCTCCAGAATCGTTCAGACCGAAACGAGGGCAATGTCGTTTACTTATCTATCTAGGTAACGGAATGACTACATTTGTAAATGCACATGCATGCACACGTACAGCGCCGAGCAGCACCTCGTACCACTTATCTACAAATAGTAAATAAAAGCTTTTGGGACAGAGGACAACTCATTAGCGGCTTCCAATTAATTCTATAGCGATATATAAAATGTAGTGTGTTACCATTGGCTTGCCGGTTAAGCCACTACATTTGTAAGATCCCCTAATACATCTTCAATCATGCGTATTTTATACAGAGAATGATTTTGCCATCGACTTTGATAACAGTTCCTGTCTAGCATCTAACACACAGTTATTAACAACGCATATCAGCGGTCTGTTGCGATGTGGCGGTAGAATATTTTTACCGGTATCCGAAGCAAACATGTTTGTGGTTGTCGCCTGCAAATGAAGGAGGTAACCCCATATTTAGAACCAAACAATACACAACCACCTCTATCAACGTCCCGGTGTACAATGTTATCCAATGGGTACTTTGCTATAAACAGGACTCTAGCTCTGTCAGGTGTGCTGACGTTAGTTTACCGCTTTTATCCGCGTTTGTCTACATAACTTTGCTGGTTTGGGTCTAATGGCGTTTCTTTCTTAGTGTGCCTCCTCAGCTCGTCCAGACCCCGAACAATGCTATCCCTCCTCTTGTTAGCTCGGATATTTTTCTGCTCCCTATTGCACAACAGGTGCGGAGAGCGTCACCGCGCTACCTAGTTGGTAAACGCCTCTGACCTTCTTTGGCCTGTGCTTCCCTAACCAAAACGCGTTATAGACACGCACAAAAATCGACACTCACACACGTAAACGAATCGACGGACATACAAATCTCTTATCTTGTTAGTCTCTTCTTTATCTAATCGTATGCCCGGTTAAAGCTACAGCAGTCACTTAATACAAACCAGCAAGCTTCCGTCGAGCGCTCCTCCTGCTTCGAAGCATCGTCACTGCACATTGATAGATAGCGGCACAAACAGGCAATCGCTTGCTTCATCCCATCCTGGCTCCCTTCGTTCGCCACGGGAGGTACAGATGAACGACAATGTTACAGCTGTTTTGTCCTATTGCTCCTTCATTTCTCGTGATCTTTCTATGCGTTTTTGTCTGCCTGTGTCTCCTCTCTTTCTCTGTCCTTTTGCTTTTATTCTTTCTGTTTCTGCTCTCGGACCGAGATGAATTGACGATACAACGCTACCGATTGTCGAGCAGCGGAAAGACACTAGTCTATACGCTACGCACTATTGGCGCTCGGCAGGTGCCGATGCTGCGACGTCGGTGACACTCATTTACTACAATTGTATCAAAGCGCGATGGCAGCTGTCCACTTAGCTTAGCTCGTTCGCCTGTATGATATCGTTCATTATTTCCGTCTTAAGGCTCCGCAACCGAGGCGAGAAGGGCCATGTCGGATCCGACGCGCTGACGCGTCGAGCAACATGCTTGCTGTTGGAAGCAGCTTAAAAGTACAGTGACGACAGTTGCAACACTAGTAATATCTGCCGAAGGTTCGTTAGAATTCGACTGACTGAATCATTGGATTTGATGAGAGACGACAGCCAACTTTTTTTCTACTTCTTCGATTTGGATACATCTGTGTGCAGAGCTATAGTACCGGTGGCCGAGCTAGAGCTTGGCGTTTCGACCTGCACGAACGCTGCATTCAAGGCAGGGATTAGAGAGTTTTTAAGTCAGAGACTATCTCATAGTTTTCGCCGTTGCTTGACGCCGCAAGGAGCGGCACGAGTGTGATACTTTTTGTCTTCACGGTCGTATCTTCGCCTTCATGATCGTCACCAGTCTTGCTATTAGTGCTGTTGGTGCAAGCTAGTTTCAAACCTTAGCATACGGCTCAAACTCTGAGTATTTATGGCTTGTCAGCGTTTACAACGCTGCTCTGACATCGACAGATCCAATGTGTGGGCTTCGAACCCAATTGTAGTTAAACATCTTTCTGTGTAGACCCAATTCAAGAGATTAGCCTGCAACGAGAGCCCGGCTGATGGGATAGATCCTAGCTAATCCGAGTTGTTGCTGACAATGTTAAAGCTGGCTAATCCGATGCCTACCGCTAATCTCGATACGCTACCAGATGCGCCTGTATAGCGCGCGGCACATATGCTAGTAACCGAGCTAAAGGTACGAAATCATAAATAGTAACTGGTAGAACAGCTCAGACGGATCCTAAAACCTGTACCATATCGACCAAAACAGAAGTATAAGATTAAAGCGAAAATAGTAGATTTTCGGGGAACAAGAGACTGGACTACGTTAACATTACCGGGGTTTGCATAACCAATGTATATTGTCTTTGAACTACGTGTACGCTGTGGATACGAAGCTCTAACCTAACTTACTAGAAGTGCCTTTTAAAAATAAGATCTCATATTCATTTTGGCTATCTTGCCATACTTACGAATTGGAAATTGCCCGTTGTAAAGGCTATTCAATAGTAAGCAACAATAGCTGTCTATACATTCGTCTGTCTCTGGTGCATCCACCCACGTTGGCTATTTAGCAAAAATACACTTTAATAACAGCCCAGTAAATATATCTCCAAAACAGTAGCATAAATCAAATTATTTTATAAAATAAAAATACATGCCAAATTACTATCGCTCGCCAGCTATCGTTCGGCTGCGATAATCGGACGGAACTAAACAGAAAACGACCATTAACTGTAACTTCATCATCGAAACAATCTATTCTGTAGGAATAGGAACCAGATTCTGACAGTGAATTCACATGGTGTTGAGTAGAGTATTGATACACTAGTAAGTGTTTAGATCAACGCATGTTGATGTTATGGTTGACTTCAGATCGAAGTCTCGTGACCGAGACTCCGTCCACGTTCTAGATTTGCGGGGCGCGAGGCCCGCGGTGGCAGTGTCACAGCTACTCTTTCAGAGCAGCTCGTAAAATGTCTGTCTTGGCCTTTAGCCTATTACTGTGAAAGGTTACTTCCTATCGTGTGGATCGGTGGCGACACATTTTCATGGAAAAGATTCCACTATACGATACACCGCTTCTCATCCAACTTTTTCCCATAGCCATTTGCTCGTATCACTTGCCATAGCTAAGTTTTTTTTCCATAGTGGTAAAAACGGCTACATTCGTCTCGTTATTACTTATAAATAATATTCATATATAAGAAAGCAACCGTCAATAAAGGACGTCAATTGCTATTTATTTGCCAAATATATGATGCTAAAGAACAATCGTTGCTGGTGCTTTTACAATCATAATATAAAACTCTGCCTCCCTCGCTAAACTGAGCTCTGAAGGCGTTGTCGCTTCAGATCTCATGCTTACTTTCCGCCGTTTCTGATTCAACGCAATTAGATGTAAAATTAGATATATCTCAATACTTCATAGATCCAATTCCATTTTTCCAAAATCATTTCTACGCTGATTCCGTATTGATAGATTATTAGACCAGTTCAGGTAGCGACTGTCTGTAAATGAACCCCAGCAGCCGAGCAATTGTGGGTAAGTAAATCCGGGCAAAAATACTAACCCTTCAAATAGCAGTCAGATAAAAAGGGTCCATATAAAACAGTGAAAATGATTGCCAAATATAGCCAGTTACGGGTAGAAATTAAAACTGCTAATAAGAGCTGTCACATAGGATTATACTGGATTGATTAGAACATTGACATAGAAGGGGTGTTTGATGCAGTGAATACGCATCGAGGAGCTCACAATTCATTGATTGATAAATCATATGCAGAGGACGAGGCAACAATCTCAGTATACACCAAGATTATTTAACCTTAAGCTAAAAATAACAAACCGTTACGTCTACCCTGTACGACCATTTTGTATTTCGAATAATATTAGCATAGACGGCAAATCAACTTGATACCTGGTCAACGAACATCTCTCGCATAGCTCTTCTATGTACTTCTTTTACTTTCTACTATTGATTCGTGTTTCTTCAGCCAAAAGCAGTATGTACACTTAGATAGAAAATTATCTTTGAATATAAACATTATTACTATTCCTTGTTGCATTGTAGATGAGCAATACTAAATTAACTTTGTCTAACGTAATAACAAGAACTAGCCAATAGATAAATTTCCCTGATTGCGGTCACCCGTCAAGCCCAAACGCGCTTGTTTCAGCAGCTGGTCCGACTCCCACATCCTGTGGATCGGGTTTTGACTCGAACCCGGCACCCCTACAATACCCGCTCGAGCCAAGGGCTCATTAGCGATTCTGCTATACGCAACGTCGCGGATTAATGAACACGACGAGGCCATCCGGCTCGGGTGGCGGGCTACGAAAATCAGTTATTTTGAAATAAGATAAAAAAAAGGATACGTTAGGTAGGTACTCCAAAATCGAATTCCTTTTCTTCTTACTTCAAGCTCCCAATGTTATTGTGATCAACATATGCTATTATGGTTAACACAATGTTTCATCTGCGACATAATATGGATTCGTTTCCTGCATAAGACCGAATAGGAATGGTCAGAACGACTGGTTCTAATAGAAAGCTGAATTTTGCGACTTCAGCTTCAACTTAAATCTAAGAACAAAACGAAGCTAATCGAAGAACGCCGTAACGAAATACATAGAAGAACGAGCACGACTCACGAGATACATTAGAGGAGACACCTTATGATGCTAGAAACCAAGTGATTCCGTGCCATCGCTATTATTACAGGACCTTTGGCCATGTTGTAACGAGACGATCTCTTCTATAATAACTTCATCAAGTTATTATACTGTTCATTCTTCCATTCATCCGTACATCTACCCATCCATCTCTCTGTACTAGCAATTATTATCGACTCCAGACGTATCCAGAGGTTTTCGTCTGCGTTCGTATCTTCAGCAGCGAGTTACTAATGTTACCATATATGCTCTTCATATCTGCCATGATTGTTTTTGCGGTGAGCGAGCGCTACCGCTAGCTCCACAGTCGCTTCACGTGGACAGGCAAAAATGGACAGGGGCAACTTAAATCGAATACACCCATTGTGTCAAAAAGAAAATTACGTAAGATGACAAAATGTGTCCTGACGGTTTTAGAGACGAACAGGAGCTGAGACTGATCACAGTAGGCTTTTATAAGCAGCAGGCCTGATTCTTTGTTCGACTGAATCTGAAATCTGTTTCCTTTGTTGCAGTTAGCGCCAGCTGAGCTTATCGCATTCACTAAGGATCAGGAATCTACAATATTTTCGTACAAACCAAAAAAAAAAGACAGAAAAATTTATTCACTAAATTTATATATCAGTAAGTTTATTCACTCTGCTATAAACATTTACTTCTCTGCAGAAACTTAGTGCTAGCAGTTCGTAGGAATTGCCTTCGTTCTCTTATGACATTAATTCGTTCATTAAGAAATCGATACTTGTCACCACAATCCGTATTCACAAGGCCGACGCCGAACGATTTTTAGGCCATAACTTGATATCATCGTTAACGGCACATTTAATACAAGACGGGCATGATTTATCGACGCAGAGCGACGCCCTATATCGAGTTCGAAGTTATCGCTCTAAATAATCTTTACCAACCATAAACCGCAAAGCTGTTCTGTTAAAGCACCTTTTCGTCCTAATACATTACACTTTTTACATGACTCGAGAATGTGATGTGCGCATGTCAGTAATACCCGGTTACATAGACCCCGCTTGATGGTGCATCCACATAATGCGAAGTTTGTCATCGTTGATCGAAGTCGGCAATCAAGCTGATGGGTTCGGCTGACAAGCCAGCGCAAAGACCGTGGCAGCCCTAATAACGGCCAGCCGGAGAGTTCAGCAGTGCACGAACGATGAGGCGGATTGAGGCGAAACAAGGCAGAAGACCGAATTCAGATAGATATCAGTTTCACCATCATTTCAGCGACGTCACAATTGAGGTGCCTTTCGATATTGTTGTTTGTGTCGTTGTTAGTACTGAAGCCACCGCTTAGCCACACGCGATTCATCGCCTAGCTCAGCGTCGCTTAGCAATCAACTGTTGCTGAACGAGACAGACAGCCTCCCGGCGAGCGGAGCGCCGTTCTTTCTTTAAAGTAAATGTTTTTTTTTGTTTTCGTTGTTCGCTGTTGTAACGTTTCGGAGTTGGTAGTCGAACTTCAGAACGAACGGTCCCCCTGAATTGCACGTCTGACGCTCGTCTGATTCAATCGACTTCGACTGGACCGCTGCGTGTAGCCGACGAAAATCACTGCCAAAGACACGTTTGCCAAAAGGACTCACTCGCTCCGTTTGGCTGATTGCCAGAGTTGGCAAGTCATCATTCCGCCCGGGCGTTCCCATAAAAAGCGAAGCTGCTGTCGTCCTCGGTACCGCACGATACACTCGTTCTAACTGAAGAATAGAGATACGTCGATGGAAAGGTAAAATGAAAACAACGAATCCTCAGCTCGGAACCCCAAGTCAACGCCAAATTATAGCGCGAGAAAATAAACATATGGTACACTCTTAATTGTACCAGCCATGAAAAAACAAAGGTTATTTTATTTCTATTACTATTCGTATTATTTTTCTCCTGAGCCCTATTGTGTTTCCCACTTCTTTACGATGCGCACCGCTCGTACATTGCTACATGCATACCATATAGGTGAAATATGTTGTACTTTGTCTACATGAAATTTAATAGAACTTACTCAATCTACGTGAGCACATGAGCTATGTCAAATGCTTTCATTGGAAAAAATAACGGAATTATATATATATTGGAATATTGGAATAATAATAATAAAATAAAAAAACGAAGCTGTCCTCAAGTGTACCAGTCTCACACAGCAAGTGTACCTGCGGGTGTACAGATATCTCCGATTTTTCGGTAAACTGATGGTACTATATGTGCAGATATATCTAAACGATAATTTGGAATGATAATAATTTCAAATTTGGCGCACTTTTTTAAAATGCAAATCACTATAGTTGCGTAATCAAACAACACCGAAGCTGACGCCGGATTTCGACGCAGTGCTCACAAAGGAACAAAGTAGGAGACAGGCACGCAGTTTCATAAGGAACGTATCTTCTAGAAGTAAATGGTTCGTTCAAGAGAGAAAAACAGCGGCAAACATGATGTTCTCATTTCAATCAAATATCGCTATTACTACAGCTATACAGAGCGTTACGTTGTCCCGTATAATTAATTCCTTTGACTACACAACAATTCCATGCTATCGAGTCTCTCCCGGAGAGCGATGTTAGTAATGGGCGCTTAGAGCGCATTGAATGTGGGTCACTGAATGAACGATTAATAAGGGAAATGTTCCTGCTAGTTACTACTGTTTTATTACCGAACGGTGTCCCTTTTCTATCGTTGTACGCTCACAAACAGCGAAAGCACAGGAAGCTCCATGCTTTATATTACCAGGCGTGCATTAATCGGATACGACAGGGTTGTACCCGCTGCAGATGCATAAGGCTTCCACGGGTCACGAACAACGAAGCTGATTTTAACAACGTATCGGTGCCATAGTATCATACTGTATTCCATATAATACATATAACACAACATGAAGAACACTGACAAAAACCATATAGTTTCCGCTAAAGAAACATCATTGGAGATGGATATATATAGCTTCTTTTTCCTGAATGAACTCTTAAGGCGTGGCATCGCGAAACTTTTCGTTCAAAAGAAAGGTAACGCTTTTAGCTATGGCTTCTGCAGAAGTAGATACGTGTGTGCCTCCAACCCCAGATGGCTACGCGGGTCGGCCAAAATCCAAAATGTTACTATTTCCGAAAAAAGTGTAGCTCCTTCGTAACCTCAAAGTAGCTTCTTCGTGTGGATTAAGTGACAATCATAGCCAAGAGGATTACTTTTTCATTTTGAGCGTACACCATCCGAATGGTTTCCCACAGATGATTCGTACGCCTTAATACGCAGCCCACGTGCCCATGTTGTCCACAGTAACAATATTTAGCTCCTCTGGTAGTATTATCTTCGATTGCTCAACAAATCTAACGCCTAATTATAGTTGTCCTGGACAAAAATTAACAAATACAATAATGCAAAATGGTAAGATAGAAAATCTCAGGTGGAACTTGTTTGTCTGGCGAGTATCTTTGGGAGCAAATCTAACCAGACAAAGTAAATACAGTCACTTAGTCACTAAACTGATCGAAATCCCGACGATGACGCGCTCCCTAAAAATACTTACTATACATGTCGCAAAATGTAGAAGTACTATTCTTCTTAGTATCAGTACTTTCCTGTGTCATCGTGCCAGAGCGACCTTCGATCCCGTGACGTAACCCTACGTAATGATACAGGGTGTGTGTGTCCCGTATGCATGCAGTAAATTTTCGCAAAAAGAAAAAGGCAAACATCTTTTTAGGAACTTACCGGATTCGAATGTTTCCAGGGATGACCAGTCACTTTTCTAATCTAATAATCTAGTATTTTCTATTTCTTGTTATTCAATTAAATAATCCTATCGCTAAGAGGCTTCTTCATGCCATATCCCAAAAAAAGGATTCCGTCGGGTCCTGACCACTTTGTATTTCTTTGTTGCTAGCGGTCATTACAGAAATTCCTAAAATATCACAATGCACACTCGAGCGCTGCGAAGTTCATCACTATTTATTTGGCAGAAATACATGAATCTAGACCTAGTCTTATACGTAGTAGTAATGTAGGTTATCGTGATATTACGATGTGTCCTTGGATATAAAAAAGGATTTAGAAGTAAGCAAAGAATAGAGCCAATAAAAAGTTACCCAGTGACAACTGGACTTTCCACTACTTAAGCGTGCGTCTATGTGCCGACAGTTATTTGACATTTATAATAACTGTTTATGGAAGTTTCGCTGAAGTTTCGCAGCAAGAACCATGAGGCATAACGTTGGTACCAGGGGATCACTGTGTACACTCCCTAAAGGCTGTTTGGTGAGTTTTTCCTTATTAAACTGTATTGCTATAGTTTAATTGATGAAAATTCGAACTACGCGGAGTTGATGCGAGTTGCTCGTGCGTCACAATCATTGTTTCTTCATACTCCGCTGTTGCGTTCTTTCAATGTAACATTCTGTTCCATTCCGACTGACAATTGTCTCGCTGTTGGTGTTAGCGAAAACAAAAAACGCCGCCATCATTCTTGGGCGCCGCTCTTGTGACTCATGGACACATCTCTTAGAACTTGAAAGGGGCATTCAACGAAGCTTGAGGCTTTCATAAATACCCGACGATAAATGAGACGATCATACTGCCTATGTTTGTAATGCTGCGGAAAGATATTCTGTATCGTCTGTTTAGGTATGTAGACAGCGTTCTTTCTGCGCGCCCTGAACGCTTATTTTCTTCTTCGGAGTATCTAAGCCAGGCTAAACGAAATATAAGCAGACAGCCTTAGTTAACGCGATGCCATCGAGTCTTCGAAATGCTGCTTGTTACAAGATCCTCTTGTTATTTATTCGATTGGATATTTTATACTTGTTGCGTCATTGATACCGACGCGACGCTCTCTGGAAGCAGGCTATAATCTGCCCGTGCTTAACGCCTCGAATGAGTGTATAGTACCTTGTCGTAAGTATCTATACGGTTCTATTCAATACAGGACGCAAATAGACGATATTGCTTAATAAATGTATTGTAATCTTAGATCAACATACGCCCTTATTCGGTATTTAGCTAACTGGAAACTTACACGGCGCTATTCCAGAGAATCGAAATAAGACCTATCCAAGTAGAAAAAGACAATCCAACAATCCGATACGAGTTTCGAAGATATCCAAAGGCAATTTTTGCGGAACAGGTCGAATCTAAAGGTCAAAGGAAAAATAAGGATCTGTAATATTTAATTTTACTATAATAAACAATTTGAGTAATGCCGGTTCGATGTATTTCTGTTATGTGCGGTAGATATAGGTATTCATGTTATACATATGTACATATAAATTTGATTCGGATTAATTGATTGTTAATTCGTCTCCTACAAATTGGCCTGAGGAAGAAGACATTTAGGCCAGTTAGGCTGGTCGATTTAGAGGACGTTACCGATCTGACTGTTGTACCTATCGTTACTCAGGCGCATGCCCTATTCAGAAAAGAACGACAATTCTATTGAGCTTCGTTCTATTTCGCAAACGTCTATCGAATCTTGGTCGCGGTAGTGCACTACCCACAACTCAGTTCCTATGATTAGGCCCTCTGTGAACATGCCAACTAATTAATACGCGTAAACACATTAGGTTTACGCTACCGCATTATAAGGCCAGTAGACGTGCGATACGCATAATACCGTCACACATACACACTATGTTAGAGAGTTATGATAACTTAAAGGCACAACTCATTTGGACCGCTAGCAGGCTACATTCACTAGCGCCTACTGCTCCGCACTGGTTAAGCTTAGCAATGGCCAACCAACTTCAGAATCAGCATAAACAATGACAACAAGATAGCAGCCAGAACGACGAATGGAACCGAGCCGCAAACCACGGGAGTCGGTACCCGGCCGGCCAGAAACTCTGAGATGCAAAGTGATGAAAACACGGATCAGCTGCGTACGGGTCTGATGAGTTAGTCATGACAAATACGAAGGAAAGAATCTGAAAAGCGGCAGTCAAACGCTTTTGAAAGATGCAGCTCCCGAGGTGAATATGGCACAGGAGAATGACGCCTGCTCTAGCCACAATTAGAGAAGCCTAACAATATATTATCCCACACGTGGAGACAGGCCGAACGCAAAGCAAACCGATACAACTACATGTAGTGTTTACCACAGCGTACGACGCTAGTCGGCCTGACGCGTAAGATCGGCGCGATATAGTACGGCTTTTTGCATGACGTCGTTACTAACCGACTTTCTCATCAAGTACATTTCGACCCGAGAGATATCTGAAACGCGCCATCACGTGATCATTTTCTCCTTATCGGATCTCCCGACTAGCGCGTACCACGACGCGACGAGAAGGATTTCGTGTGCTGAATCATTGCTTTGTCAATTTGAATATCAATTAATCGCCTGCGTTCGAAGAGAACCACTAGCTCCCACGCGCGGACACAACTTTCCTTGGCCTGCTTTTTGCTTATAAACATATGCCCATCTTTATGTACAGTTTTTTTTCTGTCGAAAACTACATATAGTAGTTAGACAGAGAGTTGTTTTTTCAATATCGAGAATGAAACGAGTCGAAAAGTAGACAAGGCGACAACCAGCCTGTTAAAAAAACCGTGAAATGGTCGAAAAGGAACAGCCCAGGTCAATTCGAAATTGTGATTATCGCTTTGCTAGGTTTACAGACCCTCATAACGAGAATGTGACACGGAACGAAAGACGCACGAACGTTAGTACTGTCACGTTCGAATTTGCTTGACTTCGTTGATTTTTCCTTCATAATTTCGTCGCAGCTTGGAAACGTTTGTTCTGCCCAACAAAAAATTGGCAAGTTACCATTTACACGAATTTGACTTTATTTCAATTTGTATTGACGCGCCATGATACCTTTTCGTCTTAGCTTTCTCCCTCTCCTTCGATTGTATTTGCGTGTCATCAATAAAGGCGTAGTTACTTATTGATTTGTTTATAAATGAATCATCTCGATTACGAAACACGTGGACCGCACATATATTCCTTTCCTCACAGAGATCGGACGGGCATTGGCCTGAACGTGGGAGACTGGTTGCTTTCTCTCTACCGCTTTCGCTTAATGTTGTCCTGCTTATGCAAAACAACGACTTAAAGAATACGATTTCTCAGCTCATTTTTGTTCCTGGAGGCCGAATTACTGACTTTCAAAAGAACGATCCTAGTTGTATTCGTACACTTTGGCCACGCGGAACTCGAAATTGGTCGAATAAGAGTGGTAAATTTGAAAATTATAAGTGAGCATTTTCTATAGGTATAATAGTAAGCTGTCATGGAACGATCGATGAGCGACCAGCAACATACGAATGGATCAGGTGCTCCCTGTTCAGATCAGGTGGCCGAAACAAGCCACTCCTAGCGAGCTGGGAGTTCACCAAAAAAAGATTTATCATGATAAATATATTCTTCAATAGCCAACATTCTCTTAGCGGCATCAGACTAGATGTCCTGTTCGGAGACTTCATTTGACCACAGAGCATTTCTTGCGCGAATACTCTTAGTGCTGATGGCTTCAATTTGAAGGCAGTAGCATCAGTGGGATAACAACAACCACAGCCACAACAGCAGTAAAGGCAAGCGCAGTACTGAGGTAGCAACAGACAGCAGACCCTCGCAGAAGTGAATGCCGTTAAAGTTGTGCGTACGCGACCTGCATATGCTCAGTCGAGCCATCAGCGGAAGCTGTAGACCAGGATCAGTGAGCCTCTCTGGCCACTAGCGGTTACTTCTGAAACTTCTCTTCGTCATCAGCCGTTGACTACGCCGACGTCCGTCGCACATGGACGTTCGGAACGATATACTAACAACAGTTGCCTAGTTAGAGCGAAGAAACAAAAGAAAGCCAAAATAAATACGACCTGCTAACGCCAAATTTACATATGTGCATATGTTTTGCGCCTCGCGACCAGCAGCTGTGTGCAGTGTGCATGTAACTCGTTGTATAGTGTATATAAGCAACACTCTATACCTCTATATATATATATATATATATATATATATGCTGGTGCACAGCATTCTGTGAACACATGAAATACATTCAAGAGGGTACTTGAAATTTACAAGGCGAACGATGTAGTAAATTCATCTCAGTTTGACTGTTACTATCAGTGTTAATTCAATGTAAATAATGTTCACCGTGCTACGTATGTCTAAAATAACTTTTTCTTACCGTTGCAGTTCCTGCTTCTATAACTCTCGTATATATAACCGACCTACTCGTGCGCGTTTCTTATATAGCTGATCACTTATTAATATGGCTTCTTAATTATCGAATGAAGTTAGGCACTGTAGTACTGAATTCTAGTCGTGGATCTTATGAAAAAAACGTTTCCTGTCAATATTCGTAACCCCACAGGCGTTCTCCACTTAAGCTCGTGTTCTTTTTTTGTTGCTCACGTCCTTTTTTGGCCTGCACCTAAGAGTAGGCACGTCGTGCCAATTTTTCCAATTGAGCATGACGATTGAGCCCCATTGAAGATCTACTACGAAAAACGAGAAGCACAGTATCATCTTGTGACGAGTTTGTTTCGTTGTGTTAACGTTTTGATCAAAGAACGCGCGCTTAGCTTCGTTTGAGATGATAGGAAAATGGTCCAGGACTTTGACTATTTCTACTTCGGAAGAGATCTTCTCTTTAGCGTTCACGTTTCCGATGCTCGTTTCGTTGGCTGCCCCAAGCTAAAATTTTGTCCATGCCAACTGGCCGAGGAAAAGCCTTTTGAAAGAGTCTTTTATACAGATACACGTCAAATATAATTCTGATACCAATATCTGCCAGCGTGTCCATTCACAGATGCGTTTCGTATACTTGAACGAAATTGGAAACACACGTGTCTGCCTTCTTGTTCAGTTGTACGACGTGTTTCAAGTACATACGTTGCATATATTTAACTGGGCTCAGATCGCAATTGGGCATAATGCTACACTGCCTTTGAAGTCATTGGTTTCTATTAAAGTTCCATTATGGAGCACCGAACCACCTGTATCAACTATTCATTTCATTATCTACCAAATCAATCGTCAGTTAGATTATTACTCCCGATAGTGCCCGCTATCTGAATGATTGGGATGATTAGGTACGCCGTGCCTTAGTCCTTATCCATGCAGAATGCGGACAGATTTGTGATTTGTAGTGCGTCAAGCTTTCGAATAAAATGAAACAGAAGGCTGACATTGAATCAGTTGCGGAAATGATTAAGCTCCGTCAGCAAAGGCTTGAATTATAAGCAATAAAACGTTAGAGCACGATGGAATGAAATAGAAAGGAAGATTCATTGAAGATGAAGATGTGTTGTTGATAATCGATGATATTTGTTATTGCTAAGTTGTACATAATGGCAGTAAAAGATAAACACTGTTTGTAAAGCAGCGGGTTTGCGCTACAAATTCGATGCTTGTGAAGGATTTGCTTCATTCACCCGTATCAATTCGACGTAGTAAAAAATTGTGCTTAAATCCACAAAGCTGGCAATTTAGTTAGAGTCACCATTTCATCCACGTTTATGATACTAACTGAAAGTAACCGTTCGACCGCAGTATCTGCAATCGTGCCGCTTACGAAGGAACCCAATAAACACCAAACAATAAATAAATTGGATGTATAAGTGATTCAGAATGAAATCTGGCGCTGTAAATCAAACCGTTAACCGTGGCTCCCTCTTCTCATTTGACGTTGAAGAGTTTAACTGTGACAAATTTGCACAAGAAATGTATTATCGTTGAACTCATCTCCGTTATATATGGTGATTAGCGGGCTTTACAAAGCTCATCCTCAAATAATTTTAAACGTGCGCGCCAAAAGGTATAGAGGGCGGCTGCGACAGATAATCAATCCCCTGGTTACAAAAAGTAGAAGTAATAGGCTCAACGTTCGTTAACGATATATACTACGTGCCAAAACCGTCTCCATGATGGTGCACTAATAAGGTATTCGCTTATTAGATTTATAGTGTTAAACCCACGTGCCGACACACCTCAATTTGCGCTCCTAGAAGCCAACCGCAGGAAGTGATGCTTTTCGGCAGTGCCGGATGCAAAAGACAATTAAGAAATGGGCTATCTTTACATTGACTCTAAATCGCGTTCAGGGTTCCGGGTTCTCATCTTAGATGACCAAGCCATTTTTCGTAAACTAAATTTCCCAAGGTTTCGTATGCGTAATGGATAAATATAATACGTTTAAAATTATATATCTATTTCCGTTGACGCAACAGCCTACATGGTGCTGTTGATAGATACATCCTTGAAAACGTCCTCAGTTAATCACTAATTAGTGTTCAGATGAGGTTTCGCCAGTAGAAATTATAAGCTGGATCTGTAACCACGTGTCTATTACCCACGCGCTGAATATAGCAGGAGCAAAATTTTTCTCCATGGAAATTTTCTGCGAAATGGAAGATTCTTATAATGTTTTCAACAATTTACCCGGTGCCCAACTCTGCACCTGTTTACTGCCATGAAAATGTCATGAAGAAGAACGGACACTTATAAGTTTGGGCTTCACGATTTCTAGCGGAATCCATTCCCGCTCGCAAAGTCCCGTTCGACTACAATTTACTATATTTGCTAGTGAAAGATGACTACTTATTGGCCTGAAGGACTAGCGGTTTTCCAACAAGAAGCGTATGCAGTAACTGGATTAAACAACGCAAACCAATATGTCCATAGAACATTACTGTAGATATAGGGATTTGCTCGCCACAGTAACAAAGACGTCAGTTGCAAACTATATTAGTTTAGTAAAGGACGGAATCAAGGGAGATATATCTAACCCACGCAACTCGATATTTCTGAGTAGTTTACGATGGCTATTCACATCGAATCGGTTTACTTCAACCTGCTTACAACGGCCATCGCCGAGTCACGGTGGATGGATTATTATCCCTCTCTCTCCTCATAACCTGACTTCGCAACTGTCTGCTTGTGCCCCTATTCCAATCGTTACCGTCTGAGAACTGTAACGCGAAAGTACGGCGTCGCGTCTCGGATCGCTAATGTGGGAAATTCTGAACTGGAACCAGCCCCATCCACGACATACGGCAGCAAGGAAGCTTGCCGAACAACCAAAATGCCACTGTCGAAACAAAAAAAAAAAAAGAGAGAACTATGAAAAATAACTGGTTTAATTTAAAATGTAGAGAGAGAGAGAGAGAGAGAGAAAAACACACAGTAGTGCTTCCACGACGTTAACGATGGCCGGACAGCGGATTTTTGCCATTTGCTTTGTTTAAATAACCGCCGCGTTTATTGTAGCTGAAATTTTTTAGCCAGACTTCGGCATTCGCATTCCTAATCCTCTAGCGAACGTGGTGTCGCACGTTATCACGGCGAGCCTGCTGGCCAAAGATTCAACCAGCGTAAATGCCAATGTGGTTTTGCTTCCTTTTACAATTGAATCTAGTGTAAGAAGGATCGTAACGAACTAATTTACTTTTCAATCTTCGAATAAATACGTTCGTTGGTAACGGTAATCTGAGGTGTTCACTGTTAGTGATGAAGACAACGTTTTGAGGAATAGGGCTACTACGAGCTGTGTCGTGCCTAGTGTCGCAACAGTCGGCTACCCATACGTTTGGGCATGTTAATATGCATGGGTTTGTTTGAAGTAGACTGTAGTGCTCTACTTCTAGTTCCTTTTGGACCCCACCTCAGAAACGGCTTCTCTGTGCTCCAACCTGCTTGTCCTTAAAAAGATACTTAGAGTACGGACTGGTTTAACTGGATGGTGCTAATAAAATTTTGCTATTAATAATATGTAGTTATAATAGTGAAATAGGTCTCATAAAAGTGCACGTTCCTCACACAAACTCATACTCCAGTCATGTCGGTAATGTAGCTATCACAATGTGTGGCTGCTGCTGGTTTCACAAATTCATATATTTGTTTTCAACGCACTAACCAAGAAAACTGTTCAGCTGTCTTTCTGACACCAAGATCCATCGTCTCACGTCGCGCTTATAAAATCCATGATTTGACAGATACCGCAACACTTATTTCCCGCTTTTTTTTTCATAATATTCTGGTAGGATTATTATTTCCCTGCAGCCGTGCAAGCATTGGCCAATATAACCAGCCCAGAAACCGCAGCGTTCGAATACGGTGTCAAAGCGAGTGCCGTATCCGCTATCGTCTCCACAATAGCCATACTGCTGCCCGAGACAGTAGCTAGCCCAACGTACAGACCGTTGTCAATGCTGTTCTTGTTATGAGACGCGCTACCTGGCGATGATGATGGTGCAGCGATCACTTCTTTGCCTATTGGGCTTAACGACATCTAATTGGATAGGTTAGGTTAGGTTGGAACCCAGACGCAAAGGCACGGCCGATTTTTCCATTGGAGGAGGCCAATCGTCCGCCTGCTCAACGGAGGCAGTGGAATCAGACGTAAGGATCGAAACGTTTATTAGTGTATTCCGTGGCTGGCGGTGGCGCCACCATCTTTACCACCACGGCCTCATCGCATGCGTGCTCATCGTATAGCAGGACACGATCCGGAATTGTTTTAGCTGCACGCATAACCGCTCTAGTGGTACCAATAGCAGCTACGACCGTATTAGTAATCGCCGTAATAGCATCATAGTAGGAGTGGGACTCGTTTTCTTCCAAAAATGGAATATTATTTCGCTTCTTGCTTCGTCACCGTCCTCTGAAATGACGACGTCGACTACATCGGTGTCGATACGTGACGTCGATCGGACGGTGGGTCGATTGGCATCACTGCAGTGGCATCATATTTGCTATGCCACCACGGTAAGAGCAACGTAGCAGGCCATCGGTGACCGTCAGTTATATCAGCTTGCTAGAAATAAATGCGTCTATACAATGTCTGTCTAACAAAACAGGTACTGCATCAAACGCTACTTTATGTACTAATTAGCATAGTTATGATTGTGCTGCGTACGATGAACATCTGACTAGTGCGTGTGTATACGCGTGTCTATTCGCATAGGTTGAATTTAAGTGTTGACGGCAACACTACACTTTTGCGCACTACACAAATTTCAGTATAGGTTTATCTAACTGAAGTTCAAGTTTGACATCGGGCAGTACGTCAGCATTAGAAGTCTGTGAAAGCGGACGTCGGGGGAGCATATCATCGATCTTTACATTTTACATATAGACACTTCGTATTGTCTTGTACCGGGTCGCGTGGTAAACATACCTTTTTCGTTTCCGTGTCTCGTGCGAGTTCCGCACTTGAATAAATGTCCAAAGTCGCTAAGTGGATTCGCGCTAGTAACAGGTGGCTTGTCCTCTTAATCCACAACACAGACAGCTCACATAAACACACAGATGGCGAGCTTCATTTTGCACTCCTAATTTCGCAGTTTCGCAGAAAAACAATACCTGATCAAGCCAAATTTGGCAGATTGATCCACACAGCACAATCGTTCAATGCGCTGTTACCGCTTAAAACCAAACAAGTCTATTGCCTGCTAACCGCTCGCTGCCGCGAGAACTGCGCGGCTGCGCCCGTCAGGGACAAAAGAGAGCTACGGTCAGCAATAGCAGCTAGCCCTGCTGACTGTTCGATTCTTAGTGGTTGGCGTGCCACCACGACCGGTCGTGATACAGAAGCAACTGCACGCCGGTCAGAATGATGGTGGTGGTGGTGGTGGCGGTGGCGGTGGCGGTGGTGGCGGCGAGCGAGCGAGCGAGCGAGCGAGCGAGCGCAGATTCGCGGCCCACGACTTCGTGGGAGAGGGGAATGGTTTCGCCAGTGGTCCCATTGGCAGCTGCGGTGCAACGAAATGTGCGGAACATACCGGTAGAGGGCGCCATCCGTACAGAGAGAGGATGCGTATGGAGACGTGAATGCAGCGCGTTCACGCATCTTCAGCTAAGCTGCTAAGGATAGATGGAAGGCCGAAAGGGGCAAACTGCTGTATGATTCTAGTCGCGGACAGATTTTGGTTCGTGTTTGGCTCGTGGGTGGTTAGATTTCGCTGAAAGCAGTGGTAGTTGATAATGTTGACAAAGCGACACTGAACGCAAAAAAATGACTAAAGCGACGGACTACGTTTCTTATAATAGAAGTATTCTTCTTAATGCAGATAGTTCTGCTTGTAGTGTGAAGCCAGTTCTTACCAGTGTAGATATGCATGTGTCGAGCAGGTGAATCAGTCGTCTCGTGTAGATGAAAATCGGTCCTGGGCACGTCAACGCCAAAGGTTATCTTGTTTGTTTAACGACTATATATCGTTATTTTCGCTGTGCTAGCAGAAACTCAAGTGGAATTTGTGACCTAAGAAAAAAGTATTACGTTACATTTAGGGGTAGAGTGATCACGTGTAGCCAAGCATTACATTGTTCCTTGTAATAAATATTACATATTTAAAGAAAATTGTTTTTAGTGTCATTTTTGAAGCACAAGCTATACACGATATCAAAATAGTTCTCCAGCCAAAGTGTAATTGTATTTACAATGAACGGAGATAAGTGTACGAAACTCACACTAAACAAAATAGTCTTATCAAAATTTGAAGACCATGTTGAACGTCAATTGCCGATCATCCTGGTCTTTATTTTTATAGAAGCGAATAGCCCATACACCACTATGGCACGAGGTCGGCCTATCTGAAGCATGTATATTTAGCACAAAATGCCTGAAATCTGTTGCTTTCATAGTTAGATAACTCAATTATAACTTTACGTTAACATTTCACTTCAGGATAACGTGATCGATAGCTGTCAACATGACAACTAGCTAAGGTTATGGAAGAGAAATAAAGTCATAGCACGGAATTGGAATAACTTATTAAGAAAAGTTTGTGGCAATACCTTTACGTACGTACCAAATATTGTACGTCTATGCACGGGTAAATTGGCTTTTTTTTAGCAAATAGAAAAGCTGTAAATTTATACCACAAACAATTACTCCCGTAGAAGCATTGCCTCCCGATCGCCGATAAGGTTATCTTCACACTCATTGTGTGACAACATGTATGTAAGAAAAATCGTCATGACAATTTACTGGTACAGTTTGCTATTAAACCAATTCCTGTTTGGAACAATTTCGATACTAGGCTAAGTGGAAAGGGCCTGTTCGAAATCAAGCGTAGGTCAAACAAAAAAAAGGACTCCAAAATGGTATGACCTTCGATTATTGATAAATGCTTGCAGCAGAAAAAAAAACAGTGACATTTATTACTTTAATCACGACTAACAAAGTGGTTCCAAATAAAAGATAGCTTTTTTTTTAGTTATATTGTATTCGACCTCGGTCTCTTCGTCGTCCACTCGACACAAACGTTAGAGCAACTTTAAAAATTAGGATTAATATAAAATTAAAAACTTATTATTTAAAATTTATTAGAGTATTAGCTGTTGAAAAGGACACATAGATGTTACCGTCGGCTATAGTGGTGACGTGAGTAACTAGTGTTAAACGTAAATCGTTTTAAAGTTCGACAAACAAGGGCGCTGAAACGTCAAACTTGTGGACAACTAATTACCTTGGTCAGTGGCAATTCATGAATAACTAAATATTGTAACTAGTAGTATAAAGGGTTATCGTCAGCCCGAAGATTCATATCAATAGCACTAAGACTGTCGCCAGGGTAGCCGAATCACAAACGCGAGTCCATAGTGAGATGATATTCATTCATCATTTACCGAATTGTAGTCACGCTATTGGCGAAATGCTCCAGTGAAAGCAGAGGCTTGTATACGATAGAGCGATTTCTCCGGTTGCGCCTGCTATTCGTCAACACGAAAAGCATTGCGTGTTCGCTTGAGAATACGAAACGGTTGAAAAGTTAATTCCGACAAGAGGCGGTAATTGGCCTCAAGCTTTATTAGGATCGTTGTATATTATCAACAGTTCACGTGAGCTATTGCTAACCCGGGCAATAACCCGGGATCGTCTTTGGAGTTAATTCGTGTCTACAAGGCTACCAGTCACAACATAACTAGTTATCTGTCATGGGCGTATACGTATGTGTCTATACGAGTTTTCAAGCGCGAAACCTCTCTAAACTCGGAAAAAATCGCCAGTTACGTTTAGTGTACCACGGTACCTTGCCCCTAATATTTGCATAGAACAATGCGGTCAGTCTAATACGTTTCTATTGCACGGGTTTGACTTCATGGATTTTTTAAGCTTAATTTTAAATCTAATCGTTTGTACTGAAAAAAAATTCTGCTGTCGCATATCGAAGAAATATAGGCCGTTTTTCTAGCTCGATGTATTTCAGATAATATAAGCTTCGTCGGATCGACGTTGGCATCATTTGAAGGCTGAGATCTGGCAGTAATAGGTGGAAGGTTAGAATTGTCGGAGGATCTGCATTCAGACTCAAGATAGGGTGCCTTAGGACTGAATAAAATTTCTGCAAAATTTCTGTACATTTGGTAATTTTCTTACAATAAAGGCGCACATTCTGCCGGGGCCCATAAGAAATATCGCACTGTTTATGATTAGGATGTGCTAATGGGCAAATAAGAAAAATGTGAACTACGATGTAACGCCAGAAAGGGAGTGATATGTGTTTGTTAGGATCTGAAAGCACTTCAGATTGCTGTTGTCTGGAAAAAAGATTTATTCAAACCTCCATTGTCAACTGTTGATAAGAAAGATTACACCATGCCATTAAAAAAATCGACGGAAACTAGACGACGGAACAGAAAAGGCGTTGTTTTCTACCATGATAGTACTGGGCTACGTGCATTTTTAGCTAGCCAGCAAAAACAGGGAGAACCTGATGGAAAATTATGTTGTTGCATCCATCGAAAGGCTCGGATCTCCGCACAGCCCCCTCAACGGTGTTTATTTAGTTTCAGTGCGGAGATGTAAAAATCATTTATCAAAATTGTTGGTCCAAAAACCACAGAGGTTCCGCAGTAATGGAATCAGAGTGCCACCAGAAGAATGGCAGGTCATTTATCAAAATGGCGAGTATTTAGTTCAATAATATTATTTTAAAGTATGAAAAAAGTTGCATCAAGTTTCGCTTGCGAAACAGCCAGTGCTTTTTTAACAATTCAATACTTTATTCGAATTTCCTCATACAGGTGAGAAGGGAAATGAAGGAGACACGATAATGTGAAGTGCTTCGTACACCTCTACTGGCCTGAACAACAATAAACGTGCGTTTTGTTATAAACAATTATACTGGTTCTGATGAAATAATCATTTTATCTGGTATTTATTAGAAATCTGAAACTAAACGTGAGCTTCCCAGAAATAAAGGCTCAGCAACATTACATATAAATGCGACGGGTAGCACTGTGATTGTAGCCGTTCTAGGATCACGCAAGTATCAATACCATGAAAGAACTTATCTTGATTACATAGTAAGTGAATGATATCTTGGGCTTGAAAAGTATTGCACGATCAATGCTAATTCAAGCAAGTAACTGTAGCAGAGAGCTGTGATGAATGATAAAATTAAAATTGTATTTAAATTGTTTTAAAATCGCTAACTCCAAAATATAGATATTTTGGATTTAGCGATTTTATCTACTAGTTATTTGTAACTGGTTTGCTTGGGCCTTTTTTATCGCAAGTCACTGATATACGCTCAGGCGGAATACGTCCATTGCGATGGTGATACCTCGTTGGCTCCGTAAAACAAGCGACATATTGCCTACGCCAGCTTAAGTAATTGCGCGCTCCCATGTACACACACGTTTGCAGATTCACCTGAACTAACGAAAAAATCATATAGGTCTAGACCTTTTTGGCTAGAATGCCTATTTATAAGTACCTAAGCATCAAAGCTCAACATACACTGGTCAACCGCTCCCATGCCCGAGTCCGTCATGGTTCCATGGATCCATCAAAGAAGACCTCGAAACGATATATAATGTTCATTTCAAACTGACAGTTTTCAAATCTACTTAGAAAAGCAATACCTTTAACCAAACTAAAGAAAATCATTATTGAATCTCATTCTTAATGAATAGAAGTTTTATTTTCAGCATCCCTCGAAGAGGGAGAACACTCCGCTAGATATACAGCTTTATTAACAAATAGTCTTTAGGACAGAATTTTAAATGAGTAAAGTATAGTAGAAGTACCTAAAAGCAGATCAGGTGGTCGCTCCTTCTTAAGAATATAAACGAAAAACATCTAAGATACTGGAGAAAGGGCAACATAACGGTGTATCCTACTGTTTGTCGAATTTGCTAATTAGGGATCTAGGACATATTTCCAATATAATGCTCGTCTTGTTTACGGGAATGTTCGACCTCGTCGAGTGAATTGAATAGTGCGAGAGTTCCGCTTTGATAGGAAGTTGTTGTAGGGGAACGTATTCAATTTTGTTTAAACCAAGTTTTCTACGTTTTATCGTTTGTGTAAAGTAACTGAAGTTTTCAATTAATATTCATAACGTTTATTGGTTTTCCTCTGTTTCACCTCGGCACTAGCATTTTTATAAATTGCAGTTGACACAACAACTAGTAAAACACGCTGAATTCTATGATTCTTATTACTATTATTATTAATTCACGAATAGAGGCACGGTCGAAGGAAATTGACAAAATGCTAAGCGTCGAACTAGTCAATAAAAGAGCGCATTTCGTTGGCATGTTTCTCAATACATATTCGAAATTCTTACGCCAGGATATCTGTCTTTCTTGAGATGTGATGAATAAGTAATAATAAAAACTCATTATTGTTACTGTTATTTACTATTTGTTAATTGAGAACAGGCTAGAAAGAACAAGTCTGCTAGATGGAGCTTTAATCTTCGAGTATATTGTTGGCTTGGTGCGTCGATGAATAATTTTCTAGCGGTACTACAGCCTCTAGAAGTCCTTAGCAGAACTGTATAAAAACGGTGTACGCGATACACAACTAAGCCAATAAACAGTGCAACTATATCCAGAATATCGTCTGAGCTGTCTATATACTTTGTATTGGGTCTTTCTGAAGATGATTAGCAAATTCTTCTATGGATTATCTGGCACAGGCGGATACATTACCCATATGGACCATAATAGTATACAAATATGCGACTACTTTTGAGATTAAAAGTGTCGTAAGAGAGAGAAGTCTCGAGAAGGATAGTCTTTCAGAGAACCCCTGCAAGGCTAAGTATTAAGTCGATGCCATGGTAAATATGTTCGTGTGGAGGTAATTACGAATTACGATCAATTTTCAATATAGAATCTAGTATTATAAGAGTATAATAAAAAGATATTGAAGTGATTGTTTTAGATAGAAGTTATACTTGAGATACGCGTCTACTTCTACGGTTACTTAGCGTACACACAGCAGTAACACATAAGATGGCGGCATCATTCGAACAACAGCATTGTTTATGTGTGACTTTTTTTATGCGTAACCCATCCCATACCAACCCGCTTCTAATAAACCTTCTAGCCCTCTTCTAATATTTATTTGCTTGGCCTAAAAATAAATTGTGCAGAGTTTAGCATTCCTTTATACAACTAGCTCTCTGCAACACGGAACGTAACCTGTCTATGTCCGGACTCCAACCCATATCATCAATTTATAGCTACAAGTTAATTTAGCAGATACGCTAGAACTGAGCTATTACGAGGATATTTTTGGTCTAATCGTTCTTCTATATTATACCGTTATACAGTACGACTGTGTAGTGCATTATTATATAGGTGTGCAGGTTCGTCCAATGCAGTGCACATCTTCGTCATCGAACGGCGTCATTTAGCATGTTATTAAGCAACATCGGCATAAGCTTGAGCAGTTGCGGCATCTGTTGTAATGAGATATCAAATTTTGAAGGACGTAAGGGAAGGCTGGCGATTAGCGTAAGCTATTGACCATTGTTCAATTGTTACTGTCTCGTGCTACCTTCGACGAAACTATCTGTGTACCTGAAAATCTGAAATATCTGAAAAGGCGAGATCAATCCCTATACGCTGTCAATTCAACCTTCTCAGTAGCGGAATTTATAAATTTTCAAAAAATATGATCAGTCAGATAGTGCATTCAAAAGGCTTAAGGCTGTCAATTTTAGCTTACTAAAGCCTTTCACATATCTTTTACAAAAAGGCATAACTAGTTTGGAAGAACACCGCCAATTTACTCGAGAACACTACGCACTAATTTTTAATAGAAAATATTAAAATTTAATAGGTAGCGGTCTTGGCGGAATAAAATTAACCTATTGACGTCGTGTCCCACTTTCATCGACCTATGCAAAATAAACATCGGTATATTGAGCCCGATCATACTCAAATAAGGTTACTTTAGCCGTTTGAAAAAATCAGCTACAAAATAGTACCCACGTAATTAACACAAAATTAAAGGACAATTTTTAACTGGTCAACGGCCGTACGCGTCTTATTTTGTGAATATCATACAGACATCTACAATACATGACCTTTTTTTGTATCAGCGAGCTATCCGTGTTTCTTTCTATTACTCGTCATCTACGTTCCTAAAATCACTTAGCGCAAACTCTTTTACAATTTCACTTTCTATTATATAACTACTTTTTATTATTAAAGAAGAAAACAATACTGATACTGGCTCCTGATGTTATTTGCGTACCGTAGGAACCAAATAGCCAAAAAAACCAAAAAAACTTTATTATACAGGGCATGACATTTTTTAATGTAACCATGAGAGTCTACTATGATTGTAGAAACTAGGCCTCAACGAGCAACGGTACAACAGAACTCAGTGACAACAGTGAGAGTGTTCAGTGACGCTTTGTTAATCACTCTCAAAGGAGCCGTGATCTCAAAAAGATATTGGGCCTGGCTCTGCCAACGAATGATAAATAGCTCTAAGTCAATTTCAGCTAGATTCGGTGGACGCAAACACTTCTCTAAATTTAGACGATCCTTTCTTGAGGACATGTACGCTAGATATTAGTAAATTATCGAGTTTTTTCACATTGTACAATTGTCGATGTTTCCTTAAACTAATAATATACTTCTCTAATTTTCTATCAGAGGACTTGAATGTACTTATGGGTGCCGACTTTCGCACTTGTACCATATTTCCGAAAGAATGAAAAACCTATGTCCTTGTAGCACTGTCCCAATTTAGCCCTTCCAATTACCTTTGTAATATATAGTTCTAAAAAGCTTTATTTTAGGGAAACCAAACCTGTCCTTACTTCTAAGATAATCATGATTACGGGATAATGAAACATTAGTGTGTTACCTATTGTACGTTTTATGCGGCCATCATTTTCAAGCAATTTTAAAAAGTAGCGCCTTGTTCGTAGATCGCGCTTGCAGCAAGGGGAAGATTGTTTACAAACAGAGCATCACCACGGTCATGGAACGCCGGAGGCGCGCGGTGTGGACTCGCTCGTAGGAACATCTGCTTGCTCAAGTACTTCTGTTTGCATTTCGTTGGTGAGTTACGAAATGTAAAAGTACGAAAGTTAATAAGTTTCTTGGGTATTTCACAAGATCATATCTTAATAAATTTTTTTATCGGAAGATGAACTAGCTAGATATCTATAAGTCCATCCTAATGAAGTGCCAGCAAGGGAAACTTATTATAAGAAAACAAATATCGCAAAACTAATAGTTATCATCATTGTTCGTGTCGCGTTGCGGAAAGCACGGAACATTAAACTATGCGTCAAATTATGTAGGTGGGTGTTATCGTTATTTGTATTGCGCATCGAATGCAATACCATATATTTTTGCACGACGTTGGTAAACTTACAGACAAACGGTTTTTAAAAGTGAGATTATTTACACCGGTTTAAATGATCAATTTGTATATCTAGGTCAAACAATTTTATACAGAATTATCTTTCTGCGAATACATTTCTGTGCGATTGCAGACGAGATGAAAAATTAGCTTTCGGATAACAAGTATATGTATTTATTATTGCAGCCCTTTAAATATAGTATGTGTCGGGCTTTTTTGTGGATGTGTGTATACTATGCTGTGAAAGACATTGATGATGGAGTATGAATAAGGCTGAAAGCTAAAGTGCATGTTTTTCTGTAATTTATATGATATGTGTATTAATTATAGACGATTCAACTAAGATGATTTGGTATGGATTAGAGTTATTTAAAAAAAATATGGAAAAAGGTGGTGATGCATAGGTGTGTACAGCACTTGGAAGCAGACTTAATTTGAATTAGTTCCTATGATAGACAAATAAAATGATATATTGATATAATATGATTTTTTTTTGGCGGGGCTTTCTATTTAGCATTTATCGTAATTTCAACAAAAATGCCGCCTTCTTTTAACAGCTAATGAATTATATTGCGAAAGACGATAAATTCCTATAGAAAACTATCCACTAAAAAAACGTCCCTAATCAAATATTTTCATCAAGTTGTTCAACTAACAGACTTCTACTAAATTTTTTTCGCTGTATTTAGCGCTCGTGCGGAGAACGAGTCTTTTTGCAGGTGTACAACAGTTGACAGGCAGCACGATGCCTTTCTTTATGACGACTACCGGTCGGAAGGTCGCGGCAGCATTAGCTGGCATCGGCGGTCTAACCACGTTTGTTGCATCCTGGCTACCGCAAACAATCTATCTCGATAAGTTAAAAAATATCGTGCAGTGCTACGAGCATGGCCTACCGCTTAAATTGAACGAAGAGCTAACAGCTAGAACGCAAAGTGTGTTAAAAGATTTCACCTCGCTGAGCGAAGCAAAAAAAGCCAGTATTCGATTTTTCCTTGTGAACCGCATAGAACCCTTTTACGCAGGAACACCGGAGTCAGGATATGGCGCAATTATCGGCCTGCCTTTCAACTTTAGGTATAAATCCGTTCATGACATAAAAGAAGCGGATGTGCGACTACCCGGCGAACAATCCATTGACTGGACGACGGGCGCTGCACGTCTGTTTAAAGAACACCTTATTTTAAGTGATGAAGCTCAACGCTTCGCTATTGCTCAGCAGATCTATCTCGCCAACACGAGCCATGTGACGGTATGTACCTTTGCTAAACATGTGTACTTGTTTTCACACAGAAAATAAAGAATCTCTCAATACAATGTGGCAGGGAGTAGGCAACAAATGTTCCTTAATATTATACATCAATGTATGCTTCATTCTTCTTACTTAAATATCATAGTTAACCCTGACTTTAAGCTACACCAGCCGATGGCCCCGATGCGCTTGTACTAGTTTTAATTTAACTCAGTAATCATTTAACTCAGTTAAAGACAGGTTTGATTATTAACGGATTGTATATGGAGAATCATATTCAAGTTTACTGTTGCCAACTATTACCGTTGTTGTTTTATATTTATATTTATGTGTATAGAATGCACGTAAAGTAAATTCAGAGGAAATTGTGGTACTTATTTGCGTTATTTTTAGTATTAGATGATAGTCAGCTATTTTTAAAACAAAACGAGAAAATCGTCATGGCGGCAGTAGAAAGTTTGTTTTACATATATTAGCAACGAATATCTATTGTTCAATGCTTTCACATAGCAAACACCAGATATATGATTCAGGTCGACGGTTTATGCTGTTGCCAGTTTAGATGCTAGTTTTGATAAACTCGAAAAAAACGTCCATAGTTCAAACACAAGAAGTCATCCAAGCATATTCGGTTTATCCAAAAAAAAAACATTTTTACCACCAACGCAAAGGTCAAATAGAGATTTCTAGTTTGGCTGCTTCTTTAATAATGTTCTAGTTTAAGCCAGAGATAAATTTATGTTATGCTGTCCCGAAAAGCGTGGAAAAGAGAATATAGATAAAGACGTCGAGTTCTTCTCTTGTAAATATGAAACAATGAATTAGCACTGGATTAAACGAGGAAAGTCTTACATCTTTCGGTAAGATAGAAACTTGTTGCAAAGACGTCATGAGATTCAAAATAAGCTTTCTACTAATTTGCGCCTCGAGGAAGGCAGGACTTTTTTAAATAATTACGTGACTCACGATTAAATTTTTTATACGTAACGTATTTCATTTATACCTGAGCGAATCATTCCGTGTCACCATCACCAGAGTTTCAGCCACTACAAAATTGTTTATAAATTTAATAGAAAAGATTTAAAAAATCATCCGTAAGCTATTCAGTTTTTACATCTATATCTTGATTATAAGGAATACACTATAAGTGCAATCGCTTAGCTATTTTAGAAAAAGGAAACATTATTTTTAGTCCAATTTCCCCTAGACCAGTTTAAAAAAAACAAATTCAATTTAATCGTCTGCTAATTGCAGGTAAATTCAATCGCAGCTACTGGTGCCACCGTTAACGTATACGTTCTCTCGAAGATTCTCAACAGTCGAATAGAAAGAAAAGTGCCTTTTAGTGCTCGATGTGTCGTCTACGGTTTAGTGTGTTGTTTCTGCTTTATGGGCTATCTTGCTATCACTGACATGGCTAGGTACAAGCACGAATGGGATTCGCTTGCCTACGTAATGAAGTTAGGTCCCATGTACCGTCAGGGAGCTGTTGACTACTTTGAGAGAGCTTTAGTTTGTAACAAAGCACTTCGGATTCTGGGTGGTAAGACAACCCAAAAAATGTTTACTGTGAAGGGAAATCTTAATACGTGGATACGCACGCCTCATGTGCCAATGACCGTTTGTATGGAGCGAGTCAAGCGTATAAAGAAGGAGATGGAAGGGACCTGCGAGGTTTGCGAAGAGATCAGTGGAGCGAAAGTTGCGAAAGCTGATCCAGTAGCAGATACGGGCAAAGTGTAAAAACACCCTTAGACTATTAGAAATGCTGCGAGTCATTTTTTTCAGGTGTTCAGCGTATTATTGCATGCTCGAAGATGCGAGGCAACGTGAATGAAAATGAACGTGCTAGTTGAACACACGCCTAATTAACTAATACTGATATGAAGTAATGGGACATTTCTTACAGGTAATAGTGTTATAAAGAGGCTTGTTTAGCATGAAGTGTGTTTATGTACAAATATTCAATTATTATTATTCATATTATTATAAAGTGTAGAGTATTATTAATAAACATAAGTATGCTTTACCCTTTTCCCTTATTTTTATTCATTCCCCCCCGCGTCATGCGTTGTCGTTCAATTTTTCTGCCATACATTTGAGGAGCAGAAGAAATGGAGCAGGAAGGTTAGTTACGCTTTGGCGATTAGGGAGACGATTCCTTCAAAGACGCGCGTATCCAAAAGCGAATGCCTGCTCCAACAGAGAGAACTTTCTTGTCATATGTTTAATCTGAAGCTAAATACTAAAACAAATAAGCTTTAAAGTCGAAAAACGTTGGACCGGCGGCATGTACTGCGATTGCCTGGCTTTTTACAGGTCAGTTAAATTCATTAGTAAATCCATATCTGCTGATCAAGCCAGCGCGTAAAATGTCCTTAATATTGTCCCGAGAAACTTACGATTGCGTTTATCTCGATGTGATTGATGTTCGGACCCTATAAGCAAAGTGCCGGAAGCAAACACAACTGAAACGGTTTGCGTTGAGAATGCATCAC